>NC_045439.1:4308435-4308586 GCF_002776525.5 Piliocolobus tephrosceles | reverse complement strand
CCCTCACCACGCGAAACACGAGGAACTCAGCCTGGCGTGTGCAGCGCCCTCACCACGCGAAACACGAGGAACTCAGCCTGGCGTGTGGAGCGACCCTCAGCACGCGAAACACGAGGAACTCAGCCTGGCGTGTACAGCGCCCTCACCACAC
>NC_045439.1:4299226-4308425 GCF_002776525.5 Piliocolobus tephrosceles | reverse complement strand
TCACCACACGAAACACGAGGAACTCAGCCTGGCGTGTACAGCGCCATCACCACGCGAAACACGAGGAACTCAGCCTGGCGTGTACAGCGACCCTAGCCGCTGGGAGGCTCCACTCTCCCTTGTGCCCTTCTGTTTCCACTTTACCAATAGGTCCGACATGTGTTCCCTAATAGGCAAAAGACAGATCCCCATTCCCACATCTGTCAGGCATGATGTCTGTGGTGAAATGTGACTAATTCACAGTAACCGTGATAAGTAACCCCACAGGGCGCCTCCCATCAGCCAAGAGAAGTTGTGCTAACAAATTCAGCATGAGGCAGGTCAGGTTTTGTCAATAAATGAGTCCCAAGAAACCTTTCGGTTTCCAAAGCTTTTATAGATTTTTGGAATTGTGGGAACAAGATTTTAAACCTGGGCCAGGCGCGGTGGCTCATGCCTGTAATCCCAGCACTTTGGGAGACTGCGGTGGGAGGATCACCTGAAGTCAGGAGTTCGAGACCAGCCTGACGAACATGGAGAAACCCCGTCTCTACTAAAAATACAAAATTAACCGGGCGTGGTGGTGCGTGCCTGTAATCCCAGCTACTTGGAAGGCTGAAGCAGGAGAATCACTGGAACCCAGGAGGCGGAGGCTGCGGTGAGCCGAGATCGCACCACTGCACTCCAGCCTGGGCAACAAGAGAGAAACTCCATCTCAAAAAAATAAATAAATAAAAATAAAAATAAAGAAGTTAAACTTGTATAAATAAATTCAATCATATTACATGCCACAAAGAATATTTAAAAATACAGCTCTGGGCCAGGCACAGTGGCTCATGCCTGTAATCGCAGCACTTTGGGAGGCCAAGGTAGGTGGATCACAAGGTCAGGAGATCGAGACCATCCTGGCTAATATGGTGAAACCCCGTCTCTACTAAAAATACAAAAAATATTAGTTGGGTGTGGTGGTAGGGGCCTGTAGTCCCAGCTACTTGGGAGGCTGAGGCAGGCTTGAACCCAGGAGGCAGAGCTTGCAGGAGCCCGGCCTGGCGGTACCTGGCGATCTCGTAGAACACGCAGCCGGCGCTCCACAGGTCCATCTTGTACGTGTAGAACCCATCGGTGAGGAGACACTCTGGGGCCCGGTACCAGCGGGTGGAGATGTATTCCGTGTATGGCTGCTTGGAATAGACACTCCGGCAGGAGCCAAAGTCCCCTAATTTCAGGACATCCTGCTGGAAGGGGAGAGAAGCAAGGACAAGCAATGTCCCATTATGTGGCTATCGTAATACAAACCACTCCAAATATTTATGCACCAGCAGGAAAATTACTAGCATCTAAAGAAGTCTGTAAAATACAAATTACTGGCTTTATGAGCACCTGAAAGTGCCTCCAGCAGATAAGAAAGTGATGTGTCTATTCAGTGGAACAAGTTTACAAATATTCTGGCTATGTTTTACATGTATTTCCAAATGTCTACGGGTTTGAAAATGGTTAACTCACGGCGCTTCAACAAATGAACGACACACACTAGTCTGTCCAGTCGTGCTGCCAGCTTGCCCAGCAAGGGCTCTTTTAGCCACTCAGCCTCAGAGGACCCTGCTGACAGCCAGTGACAGGCGCTGGGAAACAGCAAATTGTACGGTTTAAACACAGGTAGTTTAGTGGCCTGGGAGCGAGACGGACCTGAGCACAGATCCTGCCTCTGCCACATTTCCGGCTAGAGGGATCGAATGCCCATCAGAATGGGGTTCCTTTTTGTCTGCAGTGTGAGAAGGGTACGTTCTATTATTTTCTTCCAGGTGCAGTTATGTGGATGGCATTTATTAAATAAACCATTTTTTACAACCTGAGAGGGAAAAAATTACTGTAACAAATAGGCTGTCTAGCTGCATGGACTGAAAGTTCCTCCAGCAGGAGGAGAAAACCTTTCAGGGAAAGGTTTTCTATTCAACTTTTATTCTGATAAAAGTATTATAGCTTTCATGTAAAAGCTCTTACCTTTATTAGTATATTTTCTGGTTTTACATCTCTGTGAAATATTCCATTTCTGCATTCAGTATAAAAGGAAAAACAGAATTACACTTCATTTATTCAAATTCTTGAATTTGAATGTTAACACATCTTATTAATTTCAGAGCTGTCAAATCTCCAAGAGCATACCTGTGGATGTGATCAAGGGACTTACATAACTGGTACATATAGTGCATAATTGTTTTTTCTGATAATGGGTATCTTCTCCCTGTATAATCAAGGAAATAGGCAAATATGGTTACTGATGGTACATATCCTCTTTTTTGAAATAAAAATAATCCATTTTTATTTAACGATGTGTGAAAATCTAAGTTCCCCTGTAAAAAATAATCTGAAGTAGTCTTAGGAAATGTGTGGTGTACCTACAAAACATACCATTTAAAATTCCATATACTGGCCAGGGGCAGTGGCTCACGCCTGTAATTCCAGCACTTTGGGAGGCTGAGGTGGGTGGATCACGAGATTAGGAGTTTGAGACCAGCCTGGCCAACGTGGTGAAATCCCATGTCTACTAAAAATACAAAAATTAACCGGTGTGGTGGTGGGCGCCTCTAATCCCAGCTACTCGGGAGGCTGAGGCTGAAGAATTGCTTGAACCCAGGAGGCAGAGGTTGCAGCGAGCCGAGATCCCACCACCGGACTCCAGCCTGGGCAACAAGAGCGAAACTCCGGGAAAAAAAAAAAAAATCTGTATACTGGCATGATCTCATTTAAAATTACACAGCACATACATTTTTAATGGAAAATTCCTTTTCATTTTTCTTTTTGGCAGTTTATAGAGGTTTCTTCTACATCCTCAACTATGTGTTACTAGCACCATGTAATTTTTAGGATTGTTGTCAAATCTGGGGAAACTGCTAAGTTTCTTTCATATGTGAATTATAAGATTTCATATTTCAAGTTTTCTATGGAGTGAATGCTCTTTAATTTGCATTGACTATATTCAGAGTATTCCTAGAAGACATCCCAAATGAGATGGCCAGCAATAACGTAACTATTAATACATGGAAGAGACTGCAAAGCATATAAATGTATCCCAGCCAACCCTTAACAAGATTCCAGACATGTCCACGGCTGTTTCACCGTTACGCCGAGGGGAAATATGACGTAGGAGAGGTTAAAACAGAAGAGATGGCAGTCTTAACTTTGTGGTTGAAATACCTTATTTTTGCAAATTTAACAAAATATATAAACATGGTGAAGATACCGCAGGGGCCTTTTTTGGAAGGCACCCAGGCAAGTCAGCTCTATCAGCTGCACAGTGACTCTGCCTTGGCTCCTCTGTTCTAACATACGTGGTTTTTCTGAGTTTTGAAACAGGTAAAGCAGGTTTGGGAAATTGCCAGACAACTAAAAAATTAATAAACAATAAACATTACTGAAGAAAGGCAGAATTGTTGATAATTTTTTCCTTTTATTTTTAGTGGAAATGTAGTAATTGTACCTATTCATGGGACCCAGAGAGTGTTATTTTGATCCATACATACAATGTATAAGGATGAAATCGGGGCAATAAGCACATGTGTCACCTCCAACATTGGCCACAGCTCTGTGAACATTCAGAGCGCGTGTGCTATGGTTTCAGTGGGAACAGCACTGAGCGATCGCCGCACGAGTAGCACGGTCTGACAGCCTCAGCCGGCCTTGGAGGCCTTCCAGGACGCTGTCCTTCAGCCTGCGCTGAGTATGAAAATGTTAGGAGTCACTCGTCAACCCAGTGTTACGCTAGGCTTTCCTGTTTATGTGGAGATGTCCACTTCAAAGGGGGATAGATCACAGTTCCGGAAGCAGTTCAACTGCTTTCAGTCTCGGTTCACATGTCTTCTTTCACAGGAGAGGCCGTTTAGCGTGGCTGGCACAGTCCCCTGCAGCTGTCCTGTACTCAGCGCCTGGGCTGGCTGTGCCTTGGTGCCCACAGCTTTCTACTGTGTTTGAAGACTTCATACCACACGCCCACCATCACAGCTTACCCTTGTTCCAGAAGATGTCAATGTTACTTGATTTTAATTTTCAAATTTTTTCAAAGTGTGTGTTTTAAGTTATTAAGTTTTAAATGTGCACAATGACCATGTTCACCTAACAGTTTGGAAATCCACTTCCTCCCCACATAAGCACATATACCATTTGACACCTTTGGTCCTAAGTTTACAATTTCTTTTGAAAATTAAAATTATTCTTTTTCTCTGCTTAACAAGAATGTTTATAACATACAAATAATAGAAAGTAATTTAAATTGTAAAATGTCTAGGTGCAATTAGCTTTTTCTTTTTTTTTTTTTCTTGAGATGGAGTCTCGCACTGTCACCCAGGCAGTAGTGCAGTGGTGCGATCTCCACCCACTGCAACCTCTGCCTCCCAGGTTCAAGCAATTCTCCTGCCTCAGCCTCCCAAGTAGCTGGGATTACAGGTGCTCACCACCACCACACCTGGCAAATTTTTCTGTATCTTTAGTAGACATGGGGTTTCACTGTGTTGACCAGACTGGTCTTGAACTCCTGACCTCGTGATCTGCCAACCTTGGCCTCCCAAAATGCTGGGATTACAGGCGTGAGCCACCACGCCTGGCCACAATTAACTTTTTTGTGTAATACTATCACCTTTTTATTGTTTCACATGATTTATCAACAATTTTCCAGAACTAAAATCAAAAGAATCAAAAGAGCTTTATCAGCTTTCCCAAGCTTGAGGAATTCTGGAATCTTATTAAATTAATATCTATAACAGATGAAAAGAAAGCAACTTTCCATTCTCCTTCACACATGCAGCAGGATGAAGCTGCTGGAAGTTCATCTCATCAGGTGCCCCTGGGTCCTGCGATCAAACCCAATCTCACTGCCCCCCCGACTTACCCTGGCACTCAAGACCCCCTTCAACCAATTCCTCTCCACCACAAGGGTTCTCACACTCCCATGAGTGGGCTGGTAAGACACAGATTGTCCCTCTTCATCTCCACCCACATTTCTGCTTCAGAAGATCTGCAGTGGGGCCCCATAGTCGCCTAACAAGAGCCCAGGTGCAGCGACTAGTCTTGGGTCCTTGCTTCGAGAACCATGCCCCACCACACCCTTCTTGTTTAATTGTTTATCGAGTGCTCAGGTGAATTCCCTCAAGGACTCTTCTCTGGTTGCTCCCAAAGCTCACCAGTACCTATATTCATGATGTTCCATTCCAGGAACGCCCTTCCCAGCCATATCCACACATTCAAATCTTCCTCGTATCATAAAATTGTCATTAGAGTCATCTGAACTTGAATTTGGGAAACGTGGAATCTTTTAGTAAAAGTCTAATCTATCCAATCTTCATAATCACCTAGAAGTCTTTTAAAAAGCAGATTTCGGCCAGGCGTGGTGGCTCATGCCTGTAATCCCAGCACTTTGGGAGGCTAAGGAGGGTGGATCAAGAGGTCAGGAGATTGAGACCATCCTGGTCAACACGGTGAAACCCCGTCTCTACTAAAAATACAAAAAAATTAGCCGGCCGTGGAAGCAGGTGCCTGTAGTCACATCTACTTGGGAGGCTGAGGCAGGAGAATGGCGTGAAACTGGGAGTCAAAGCTTGCAGTGAGCCGAGACTGTGCCACTGCACTCCAGCCTGGACAACAGAGCCAGACTCTGTCTCAAAAAAAAAAAAAAAAAAAAAAGGCAGATTTCAAGGCCTGAACCTAGATCTAATGGAGCCAGGAATCTGTGCTTCTCAGATGCCTTCAGTCCCAGGTAAGAGTCCTCTTCAGGTGCCCGCCCTTCCTTGCCTCCCTGGGTCTCCTCCTGGAAACTCCCTACTCACAGCCCTAGGGGTAGGGGAGCTGTTCCTGGTCCCGGGCCAGTAGGAGAGGTGTTACTGCTGGAGTGAGCTATCAGGGCAACAGTGTGTGCCCAGTGGTCTGAACAGCTGGAGACCACAGCCTTGCAAAGGAAAGTGCTGCCCAGCCACTCTCCACAAACTTCTCCACAACGAGATCCGAACTTTCTGGGCCCAAGACTGTATCTGGTTCCCATCAGATTCTTGTTTTCAAACAGTTTGAAACAAGTAAAATAGAGTACAATTAACAAGTCACTCAGAAGTTTCTCATATGTCCCTTAGTGAATGCCAGCAGGCCCCAAAAGCTCTAGCTCTCCTGACGAAGGTAATTTTTACCAAATACTCTCACTAAGAAGCCTCTAAGGAATGTCATATATGACACTAGGAATTTTAAAACCTTCAGTGAACACAGTGATAAACCAAGGCATTCACTTGACTCAGCACTAACTGAAGGAATACAGCTGCCACTGTGGCCTGCATGATGACAGCATCCCCAGCACATGCCCCTCCAGCGAGGGTGGAGAGAACTACAAACTAGCCACTCACTAAGACAAATGAGTATTTTTTTTTTTTTTTTTTTTGAGACAGGGGTCTCACTCTGCTGCCCAGGCTGGAGTGCAGTGATACAATCAGCTCATTGTAGCCTCGACCTCCTGGGCTCAAGCCATCCTCCCACCTCAGCCATCTGAGTAGTTGGGTCTATAGGCGTGCGCCACCACACCGAGATAATTTTTTAAAAAAAATATTTTGTACAGACAGGATCTCAGGCTAGTCTCAAACTCCTGTGCTCAAGCAATCCTCCCGCCTTGGCCTCCCAAAGTGTTGGGACTACATGTGTGAGCCACTGCACCTGGTCCTATCAATTTAACTTGAAACAGTTAAAAAAGAGAGTAGATTCAGAAACAATCTTGTAAAAGAGTAGCTGCCTCTATAGTCAGATTATGACAGAAACTAAACCTCTTTTACAATTCTTCCTTCATAAACTCCAAGACAGGCTTTCCTACTGCAGATGGCATGAGCCCAGAGCCATTAGGCACATGCACCCAAAAACACAAACTAGGATCGCTGGCAGGGTAGCCATTCTCTATTCACCCCAGTTACTAACTCATGCCAAAGAAGAATCCAAAGACATTCTTCCAGAGAGAGTGGTGGGCAAAGGGCCTTCGCCATCCCTTCCCCAGGCTCCCACACCACTCTTGCCTTCATGGCACACCCACAGATTGACTTGCTCAGGACCTAGCCCAACCCCCATCTAGCATGCCAGGCCTGAAAATCCAAATGACATTCTTCATGCTGCCTTGCAGCTGAGAGTTTCAGATGTGACTTGGGCTCTGCCTAAATGGAACACCTGGGAAAGATGCTTCAGGCCCAGGTATGGGGGCAGATGAGAGGAGAGAAGGCATCCATTCTGAGGGCACGGATCACAGCTGCCTCCTGATCCTGGCAGAAAAGGCTTGATTCCAGCCCCGGTAGCTGCAGCAGCTTTATTCTGCAGAGCGTTGTCAGCAGCAGGGCCAGCAGCCTGATCATGGAGAGCAGCTGTGAGAAGCAACTTCCTATAGGCCAAGCCCGGAGTCTGCTTCTTCAGTCCTCCCAACAATTCTGGCAATCTATCCATATCACAGAGTAACCCCTCTCGAGTTAATCAGAGAATAGGGGAGACTGTTGTTTGCAACTAAAAGGGAGACTCAACACATCCACCTACAGCAAATTTATTCTTAAAACAGTAACTGGAGAATTCCTTCTAAAAAGGTGCTACTCAAAGCACAGTCCACGAGCTGATGACAGTTCAGGGACTGTTACTGGTCTAAGAGGAGATGACATAAATTAAGAACAACTGTTTAGAACCGTTTGTGGCAATTTGACATGTTGTGACATCTAAGCACATGATCACTTTTCTGGTAATTCATTTTTACTACATTTCACAAAAATTCTGGTCTGCAATACATTAGAAATAAGACAACTGGTCTTCTGTGATCATTTTGGAAACACTGGTCTAAATACCAATTGAAAACCACCTCTCCCTTGCTTTAAAGCCCAATAACGGCTTCCCATTGAAGCTGTAGAGTAATGAAAATTCTTAGGCCGGGCGCGGTGGCTCAAGCCTGTAATCCTAGCACTTTGGGAGGCCAAGACGGGCGGATCACGAGGTCAGGAGATCGAGACCATCCTGGCTAACACGGTGAAACCCCATCTCTACTAAAAATACAAAAAACTAGCCGGGCGAGGTGGCGGGCGCCTGTAGTCCCAGCTACTTGGGAGGCTGAGGCAGGAGAATGGTGTAAACCCGGGAGGTGGAGCTTGCAGTGAGCTGAGATCCGGCCACCGCACTCCAGCCCGGGCGACAGAGCAAGACTCCGTCTCAAAAAAAAAAGAAAAAAAGAAAATTCTTACCCTCGCCCTACCAGCCTCATTGGTGTCTGCCTACTCCATTTCCTGCAACGCTCCTCCATGTCCTCCAGCCACATGGGCCTCTTTCCTCATGGTGGCCTCAGGACCTTTGCACTGGCTGTCCCTCTGCCTGAAGTACTCTATCCTCATCACTCTCTAACACACTGGCCTGTTTCATTCACTGACAGCACTTATCCCTATCTGGAATTCTTGATCATTTTGACTGATATTCTTGGTAATTTCTTTGTTTCCTATCATCGAGTGTGAGCTCCACATGGGTGGGAACTGTGTCTGTTATGCTCCCCACCATGTCCCTGCCTCTGGAATAACCCATGGTATGTCATTGCAAAGGAGACATCCTCTCCTGCACCTGTCTAATTCTACCACTCCTCCAGGAAAGCCCTATTTTCCCAGCCCACACAATCTCTGCCTCATCTGACACCTGTTCAACAAAGAGAAAATTACCCCAGCAATTCCTTTTCTCTTATGATACCACTTTCATATAGTTTATGTGGACACTAGACTATATACTCTTTCAGGCCAGGCATGGTGGCTCACGCCTGTAATCCCAGCACTTTGGGAGGCTGAGGCGGGCAGATCATGAGGTCAGGAGTTCCAGATAGCCTGGCCAACATAGTGAAACCCCGTCTGTACTAAAAATACAAAAAGTTAGCTGGGCGTGGCAGCAGACATTCCAGCTACTCGGGAGGCTGAGGCAGGAGAATGGCTTGAACCCGGGGGGCGGAGGTTGCAGTGAGCTGAGATGGTGCCATTGCACTCCAGCCTGGGCAACAAAGTGAGACTCCATCTCAAAAAAAACAAATTAGTTGGGCGTGGTGGCGGACGCCTGTAATCCCAGCTACTCAGGAGGCTGAGGCAGAAGAATGGCTTGAACCTGGGAGGCAGAGCTTGCAGTGAGCCAAGATCACACCATTGCACTCCAGCCTGGGCAACAGAGTGAGACTCCGTCTCAAGAAAAAAAAAAAAAAAAAAAAAAA
>NC_045439.1:4288357-4299126 GCF_002776525.5 Piliocolobus tephrosceles | reverse complement strand
GGGGCAGGGGGGCAGGGAGCCAAGAACACACCATTGCCCCCCAGCCTGGGGAAAAGAGGGGGGCCCCCTCCCAAAAAAAAAAAAAAAAAAAAAAAAAAAGACTATATACCCTTTCAATATCAAAAACATGCATCTGACATGCTGCTTCTTTATCTTCCCAGTTCTTGCCAGACCCTGCACATTGCTGTAAAGTAGACAATTCAATAATGGCTGTGTGATTGTTCCCTTATTTCATTATTATCTCATTCTTTAGTCTTTCATAGTGCTCCTCAATATTCTAATAACCTGAGAGCAGCAATTTAAGTCACAAGAATTGCCATTCTGGTAGCAAAAGCCTTAGTGATTGTTTGAGTTTTCACTAAAGCAGCATCATCGTCAACAACCGTAAATAATTAGGTGCCCCTATTCATTTAAGGCACTGAGCTGGGCCCAGAAATAGAGATCCAGGGCAGCAACAGAGCTCAATGGTTAGGATTTCAGAGTCAGGCTTGAGTTTAAGTCCCAGTTCTGCCATTCATTAACAACTTAATTTTGGATTATTACTTAACCCTTCAAGCTTCCATTTCCTCATCTGTAAAATGGGAATAATAGTGCCAACCACAGAGGGTTGTCATGAGGCGATATGTGTGACGGTTAAGAACATGCACTCTAGCATCAGGTTATCTAGGTTCAGCCCCAGTTCTACCACTTACTGGGTATATAACCTTGGACAAGTAACTTATCTCCCCATACCTCAATGTCCTCATGTTTCAAATAAGGATAGTAACAGTATCTGGGCCAAGTGGGATGGCTCACGCTTGTAATCCCAGCACTCTGAGAGGCCAAGGCGGGTGGATCACAAGGTCAAGAGATCGAGACCATCCTGGCCAACATGGTGAAACCCATCTCTACTAAAAATACAAAAATTAGCTGGGTGCGGTGGCTCACGCCTATAATCCCAGCACTTTGGGAGGCCAAGGTGGGCAGATCACCTGAGGTCAGGAGTTCAAGACCAGCCTGACCAACATGGAGAAACCCCATCTCTACTAAAAACACAAAATTAGCCGGGGTGGTGGCGCATGCCTGTATTCCCAGCTACTCAGGAGGCTGAGGCAGGAGAATTGCTTGAACCCGGGAGGTGGAGGTTGTGGTGAGCCGAGAACGCGCCACTGCACTCTAGCCTGGTGACACAGTGAGACTCCATCTTAAAAAAAAAAAAAAATTAGCCAGGCATGGTAGCACATGCCTGTAGTCCAGCTACTTGGGAGACTGAGGCAGGAGAATCACTTGAACCTGGGAGGTGGAGGTTGCAGTGAGCTGAGATCGCGCCACTGGGAGAGCTAGACTCCATCTCAAAAAAAAAAAAAATATGCACACACACACACACACACAAAACAACGCTTTCTCAAGCGTCTAAAGACACAGTGACTTGCCAAAAATTCTCCCTTCTTGTTGAGTTTTGTTTTTATTTTTTCTTGAGATGGAGTCTGGCTGCGATGTCCAGGCTAGAGTGCAGTGGCGTGATCTTGGTTCACTGCAACCTCTGCTTCCCAGGTTCAAGCTATTCTCCTACCTCAGTCCCAAGTAGCTGGGACTACAGGAACATGCCACCACGCCCGGCTAATTTTTGTTGTATTTTTAGCAGAGACAAGGTTTCACTGTATTGGCCAGGCTGGTCTTGAACTCCTGACCTCAAGTGATCCACCTGCCTCAGCCTCCCAAAGTGCTAGGATTACAGGCATAAGTCACCACATCCGGTCTTTATTTTTATTTTTTGAGATGGAGTCTCACTCTGTCACCCAGGCTGGAGTGCAGTGGAACGATCTCGGCTCACTGCAACCTCCGCCTCCTAGGTTCAAGCGATTCTCCTGCCTCAGCCTCCTGAGTAGCTGGGACTACAGGCAGATACATACCACCATGCCTGGCTAATTTCTTGTGTGTATTTTTTAGTAGAGACAGGGTTTCACCTTGTTAGTCAAGCTGGTCTTGAACTCTTGATCTCAAGTGATCCACCTGTACTGGCCTCCCTCCTAAAGAGCTAGGATTATAGGCATGAGCCACTGCGCCCAGCTTTATATACATCAACTTTTATGGATGTAGAAAAACTTGGCTACTTATACTATTCATTTTGCTAGTAATTTACTATCACACACATATTTTAAGTCACATATAAAATACATGAATATTGATAAAATGCTTTTTTCCACTATCCAATTTCATAAAAACAATTTTATTTGAACTCTTCATATATATCTTCAACATCAGTGTCTTCTTCATCACAAAAATAGTTTATCGATCTAAAAAGTTTCCATAGCACATCATCTTCAGTGTGGCCCAAATTGTAAGCTAATATACCATCTAAATCATCTATGATGCTGTCACTAAAATTCTTTTCCAATAAGTAGTCACTCATGTGACAGTAGGACAGTTGTTTTTTATTTGTCCTCTAGGTATAACGTGATATGAAAAATCCAACACTTGCTGTGTTGCTTTCTTAGTGAGATATACAAGGTTCATTTGTCTTGACATCTAACACAACCATGAGGTCAGGCCCCCAGGAACAATTTGCTCAATGAGGGCCAGCCGGCTCTCCTTTTCTCCTGTTGCCCTCAGGGGACCTCTGTAAGTATCTGAAACCAGCCCTGACTGAGGTCACCTCAGGCAAACATGCTGTCTTCAACAATGCTTCATTGTTCAGAAGAAAGGAAATGAATGAGCATCGTGGAAAATGGCAGGAGCCTCCCTCACATGCAGGGGACTATTCTGGAGGGAAAGCTCTGCCTGAAGAGGCATGGAACAGAATGTCGAGCAACAGCAGATCTGGGGAGCTGAGAGGCCCCCTGAGCCAGTGGGCCTGTGCACGCATGCCCACGGTGGGGCTGGCTGTGGGCGCTCTGCCCCTGCTGCCTCCTGCCACCCTCCCCCAGATCACAAGGGCACCCAGAGGGCCTGGGACTTCCTTTCTTGTTTGCAGTCATGTTCTGAGTAGACGAGCCGTCAGGAAAATGCCTTCCCATGAGTGAAGTGGCACTGTACTGTGTATTATATATAACTACGGCACTATGATGACTAATGATGTTGAGAACAACTAAGCATATGTATGAATTAGAAGCCTTAAAAGAGGATCTTAGGTTAGCTTTCAAATTATTCCACGTACCTCGTATTAGCTCATAAATATTCATGTCCATAAGTTCACATATTAGTGCAAGAGAACCAGATTTTCTGTCACTGAAGAAGAAAGCAAGTTTTTAAAATAAATTTTCTGGCCTTAATCAGAAAATACAATCCAATATTTAATCCATTTGTAAACATTTCTAGTAAACATAAGGCACTCCCACATCAAATACTACAGTGTAATTGCTGAAACAGTAAAGGTTCTGATTTCAAATCAGTATTTCAGGTAAAATTAATTAAAAATACTAGCAAAACCCAACTTTGAACAAAATTCTTAAAGTCGAAAACATGTATGTCTTAAAAATACATAATTAACTATCAGCAGAAAGAAGAAAAAGGTTGGGGAGTTGGGTAAGCAAAACAATAAAAGAGGCCACGTGTGGTGGCTCATGCCTGTAATCCCAGCACTTTGGGAGGCCAAAGTGGTGGATCACTTCAGGTTAGGAGTTTGAGGCCAGCCTGGCCAACATGGTGAAACCCCGTCCCTACTAAAAATACAAAAGCTGGGTGTGGTGGCGGGCGCCTATAGTCCCAGCTGCTCGGGAGGCTGAGGGAGGAGAATAGCTTAAACCCAGGAGGTGGAGGTTGCAGTGAGCCAAGATCGCACCACTCTACTCCAGCCTGGGCAAAAGAGTGAGACCCTGTCTCAAAAAAAAAAGAAAAGAAATTAATTCGTGCTCCATGACTGCAAATTAAATTTTAATTTAGCTAAATTCCTTCCATGTAATTGGGATAAATCACAATGGGAGAATAACAACCAAAAACCAGTCAGGGGAAAAAGAGAAAAACGAGTCACATCACAAGCGTGTGATATCAGTGCTGACACAGAATGGGGACAGAGACTGCTGGCTGAGCCACCAACTTCTCCTGAGTTCAAGTAGGCCCTTAAAGGGTTCCCAGAGTCCTGAGCGGGAGCCTGTATCACCCCAGACCCTACTCTGGGTGCCTCCAATCTGGCAGGAACGGGTCTTGGTTGTTACGAGGCCCACGTGAGATTCTGGACAGAGTGCTGTGGAAACTGTGTGGAAGGTGCATGACGTGCATGCAGTGTTGACACTATGACTCACTAACTGCAGTCTCTGGACCTGGCCCAAATTGACTTCTAAGAACACTACAGGCCAGGAAGTCACACAGTTATGACAAGACATTTCATTTTGAGTTTAAAACTGTTCCACTCTCTGATTAAAATCTACTAGACTTTAACTGGCAATGGAGTTTAACTGGAGTTCCTTGGTCGATCTTACAGGCCAGACTCCCTCCGGAGCCACAGCGAAGCTTCTACACCGAGGGCCACCCTCTCAGAGTGGCGGTGCCATTCTAGCCCACAGCAAAGAAGGTCCCCAAATCCTATAGTCTGACTCCCTGGCTCAATGAGGTCTGTAAGCCCAGCACAGAGTTGTCAGGAAGAAGGCTTCCCAGGCTCAGGCAGGCACCGAGGGACAAGCTGTGCTCTGCCTTCTTGAATGATAGATAAGCCTTATGGAAACTACTCTATAATTAGAACAGAAATGAAAAATCCCCAGAAATGTTATCAATTACAGTAAGAAAGGCTCCAGGAGACTGTTCCGAAATGACAACTGGCAGGGACAGAGTGAGAATGTACAATCCCTGAAATAACACAACAGTGCTTTTCCAGTAGGTCAAAATTCACACTCAAGACCTCAGCAGTCTAACTGGGCTCCAGGAGATGAACTGTTTGCATGATGGATGCTTTTATGATGTGGAGTCACCTAAATGAAGGCATTTCCACATTAAGAATCAGATGCTGGCCGGGCGCAGTGGCTCATGTCTCTAATCCCAGCATTTTGGGAGGCCAAGGTGGGTGGATCACCTGAGGTCAGGAGTTTGAAACCAACCTGGTCAACATGGTGAACCCCATCTCCACTAAAAATACAAAAATTAGCCAGGCGTGGTGGCAGGCGCCTGTGATCCCAGCTACTCAGGAGGCTGAGGCAGGAGATGGCTTGAACCAAGGAGGTGGAGTTTGCTGTGAGCCGAGATTGCGCCACTGCACTCCAGCCTGGGCGACAGAGAGAGACTCCTTCTCAAAAAAATAAAAAAAAAGAATCAGATGTACATTCTTCCAAATAAAAACGTGATGTAAGATGAAGTAAAAATGGTTACTCTCTGAGCTACAAAGCAAATATTCAAAATGTCTACCATGGTTTTCTTCCTTAAATAGAGATTATTTTCATCAAATTTAGATAACTTTTCAAGCTCCAAATATACTTACAAAACCACTTCATGCAACGTAAGAATGTTTGGGTGCGGATTCAGGCGCCTCAGTGCTTGGATCTCTCGTAGGCTGTTGACTTGGTCAATACTATCGTTTAGGTAAAAATTGATAGCTCATTCACAGTTTAGGTCAACTTCAAAATTAGAGTTACTTATTATCCAGGATCACAATTTTACAACTCACAAATATGTCAAGCAAGTTAATCAGCTTTTATTTCTCCCACTAGAAACTGAAGTTAAGCTATACCTCGTTGCTGTATTAAAAAACAAGAATACTTGGTAGTTTATTTTACAGATTAACATAAAAAGAGACATTAAAACTTAATGATTAAATTTATTAATAAGATTAATAATTAAGATTTAGTCTTCAGTTTACAGATACACTATCTGAAAATGAGCACTTCAAAGTTCCAAGAAAAGACCCACCCCTCTTTTTTTTTTTTTTTTTTTTTTTTGAGACAAAGCCTCACTGTCATCCAGGCTGGAGTGCAGTGGTGCAATCATGTCTCACTGCAGGCTCAGGTGATCCTCCCACTTTAGCTTCCTGAGCAGCTGGGACCACAGGTGCATCCCACTATGCCCTCTCAAACTCCCATGCTCAAATGATCTGCCCACCTCAGCCACCCAAAGTACTGTGATTACAAGTGACAGCCACTGTGCCCAGCCTCTTTCTTATCTTTAATGATGCTGTACTCTTTTCGATTGCTTTTTTTTTGAAACGGAGTTTCCCTCTTGTTGCCCAGGCTGGAGTGCAATGGTGCGATCTTGGCTCACTGCAACCTCTGCCTCCCGGGTTCAAGCAGTTCTCCTGCCTCTGCCTCCCGAGTAGCTGGGACTACAGGTGTGCCACCATGCCTGGCTAATTTTTGTATTTTTAGTAGAAATGGAGTTCACCATGTTGGCCAGGCTGGTCTCAAACGCCTGGCCTCAGGTGATCTACCCATCTTGGCTTCCCAGAGTGCTGGGATTACAAGTGTGAGCTACCACACCCGGCCCTCTTTTCCATTTCATTCACCTGGTAACAAGCACTCTCTTGGCAGGTGTGTCTTATTGTAGGCTCTTCTTTATGAAGACCGCTCTGCCAATACAAATCATGCCAATACAGCGCAATCAGGTCCAAGGTCTGAGGCTGGCTGTCACTGCCCTCTAGACAGACCTCTTTTGAGAATGCCACTTCATTACGGTAGGCCTATGGGGTCACATTTAATTGAATAATTCAATTCACCAGAAACTGTCATCTCAGGGGCTCCAAAAGGAACTAATTGTGGGACTACTTTTTCAATTGGCAAATTCTGTTCTATCAACTTTTAACATATAGTGGAAAGCTCAACATTTTGTTTGGTTATTTGAAGACTAGTTTTACCCAGCAGTATAGGTGTAGTTTTAAATCAGTATGGCTGAGGCTGGGCGTGGTTGCTCACGCCTGTAATCCCAGCACTTTGGGAGTCCAAGGTGGGTGGATTACCTGAGGTCAGGAGTTCCAGACCAGCCTGGCCAACATGGTGAAACCCCGTCTCTACTAAAAATACAAAAATTAGCTGGGCACAGTGGCACGTGCCTGTAATCTCAGTCACTTGGGAGGCTGAGGCAGGAGAATGGCTTGAACCCAGGAGGCGGAGGTTGCAGTAAGCCAAGATTGTGCCATTGTATTCTAGCCTGCACAAGAGTGAGCCTCCATCTCAAATAAATAAATAAATAAATAAGTCTGAATATTTTAAGTCACTCTCACGTTAGCCAACAAATAGAAACCTGATATTTAAGAAAAGCCTGAAAACAGAATAGCCTGAAGAGTCTAAGAATATTTTGGACTAAAAGTTCTAGCCCCCATTTTCATTACTATCCTGTATTTCCTCCCTCACATCCAAGTTGGTATTCAAAGTGTTAGCAACTCGCACCCCAGATCCACAACCAATCAGAAAAGACATAGCCAACCATGCTGGAGCCGGATCCTCAAGGTGGCCAGAACTAGGGAGTGCAGAACAACGGGTCCAGGCGACACTCAGGAGCGTCAGGACAGCAGCTATTTACCAATGAATACAAATCATTCAATATTCTACAACACAAAGAACAACAACAACAACAAAAAATCCAGGCCAAAATGCCAACAGTGTTGAGATAGAGAAATCCTGCTTCAGGTGGAAAGAGTTAACAAGCTAGCAATAGTTCCAATTTTTGAACACCCAATCTGAAAAACTTAGGTTTTAGAACTGGGCAGCCAAACAGCCATACTATTTAGACAAACATCCACTCTTCTCATCTGTATTAGGAAAACCAGTTATCACACCCCAAAACATATTTTGCTTATTGGAGACAGGATTCTTTCATATCTCCACAGGCATTCACTGAGAAATAATGAACTAAGACAAACATTTAGAAAGGCACATTTTCCTGGATATTGCTAGATACCAGGATCTAGCAATTGTTCAAGTAATAGTGATTTATAAAATTCAAATCAACTCTATCCCCTCTATTAAAATCATGAAAAAAAAAAATCTAAAAAAAACCTGGAAGTAACTACTTTTCTTTGCCTTGGAGTTGCTTTGAATTTTGTGGTCAGGTGACATTCAGTTTGTTTTTGTTTATTGTTCTGTTGGAAACAAAATATCACAGAATTGAACATAAGAGGAATGTAGGCAGCCTTTGCTCCAAAAAGAACCAGATGACATTTACCATAAGTGGAATCTACAAATGGAACAAATTATGATCACGAGGACTCAGACTTTTAAAAAAAATTTGAAGATCGGCTGGGCTCATTGGCTCACGCCTGTAATCCCAGCACTTTGGGAGGCCGAGGCGGGCAGATCACGAGGTCAGGAGATCGAGACTATCCTGGCTAACACAGTGAAACCCCACCTCTACTAAAAAATACAAAAAATTAGCTGGGTGTGTAGATGGGCGCCTGTAGTCCCAGCTACAGGAGAATGGTGTAAATCCAGGAGGTGGAGCTTGCAGTGAACCGAGATTGCGCCACTGCACTCCAGCCTGGGTGACAGAGCGAGACTCTGTCTCAAAAAAAAAAAAAAAAAATTTAAAGATCAATTATGAAATTTCAACATTTCATTTTATTGGATGAATTTTATGGAAAATAAGTTTATCTAACCAATACAATCTATATGAGGAACGTCCTCAAAGTGAAGGGAAGGGGAGGAAGAAATGGTTATATTAATATTAAACAAAATAGACTGCAAAATAAGGATTACTACTACTTATGATTTCATGATGTTAAAAAAAGAGTCAATACATTAGGAAGCAATGACAATTGTAAATGTGTATGTGCCAAATAAGAGAATTTTTTTTGTTTTTGTTTCTTTTTTGAGACTGAATCTTGCTCTGTCATCAAGGCTGGAGTGCAGTGGCACGATCTAGGCTCACTGCAACCTCTGCCTTCCAGGTGGAAGCTATCCTCCTACCTCAGCCTCCTGAGTAGCTGGGATTATAGGTGCCCACCAGGCTATTTTTGTATTTTTAGTAGAGATGAGGTTTCATCATGGTGGCGAGGCTGCTCTCGAATCCCCAACCTCAGGTGATCCACCTGCCTCGGCCTCCCAAAGTGCTGGGATTATAGGCGTGAGCCACTGTGCCCAGCCTGAAGTATAATTTTCATGGCATAAAATTCAGCTATTGTAAATGAGTTTTAGGACATTTATACAGCTGTGCAACTGTCACCACAATTCCATTTCAGAACCCTTTCATCATCTGTTGGGAGGTTTTTGATAACAACTAATAAAAATAAAATATGGCTATTTTATCAAATAGGGCTGTTTCAAATTTCAGTTTTATTTTGTGTCAGATTTGGTAACTGTGTTTTTTGAGGAATTTGTTTATCTAACCTAAATTGTCATATTTATTGGCATACAGTTATCTGTAATACTCTCATTATTTAATTTTTTGGTTTTTTTTTTTGAGTTTTTGTTTTCTTGCTCTTGTTGCCTTGTGCAATGGCACAATCTCGCCTCACTGCAACCTCTGCCTCCCAGGTTCAACTGATTCTCCTGCCTCAGCCTCCTGAGGAGCTGGAATTACAGGTGGCCCGCCACCAGGATTAGTTAATTTTTTGTATTTTTAGTAAAGGCAGGGTTTCGCTGTGTTGGCCAGGCTGGTCTCAAACTTCTGACCTCGTCATCCGCCCGCCTTGGCCTCCCAAAGTGCTGGGATTTCAGGCGTGAGCCACCGCGCCCCGCCTATTATTTTTTAATTCTGTTGGAGACAATGATATCTCTGGTGTCTTGCTCTGTCACTCAGGCTGGAGTGCAGTGGCATGATTATAGCTCACTGCAGCCTTGAACTCCTGGGCTCAAGCCATCCTCCCGCCTCAGCCTCCCAAAGTGCTAGGATTATAGGTGTGAGCCACCATTCCCGGCCTATTTTTAAAGTATCTAACTGTAGTGATCCTCTTTTTCATTCCTGATCCTGGTTGGTGACATTAGTGTTGATGTCTTTTTTTCTCCATCAGCCTTACTCGGAGTTTATCAATTTAGTTAATCTTTTTAAAGAGCCATCTTTTGGCTTTGTTGATTTTCTCTATTTGTTTTCTATTTCATTGATTTCTGTTCCTCTTTACTGTTGCTTTTCTCTCACTTAAGATATTTAATTTACTCTTATTTTTCTACCTTCTTAAGGGGGACATTTATTTATTTATTTATGAGACAGAGTCTGTAATCCCAGCACTTTGGGAGGCTGAGGCAGATGGATCACCTGAGGTCAGGAGTTTGAGACCAGCCTGGCCAACATGGTGAAACCCTGTCTCTACTAAAAATATAATAACCAGCCAGGCATGGTGGCAGGTGCCTATAATCCCAGCTACTTGGGAGGCTGAGGCTGATATGCCTTGAGGTGATTGCTTGTTCCACCACTTCATCGTGACTCCATCTTTTTATCACTATGAATGATGTTATAATAAACATCATTGTGGGGGGGACCTTCCCCACAAGGAAAACTTCTGGACCAGACAATTTCACTGGTGAATTATTTCAAACATTTAAAATAGTAGTACTCTTACACAAACTTTTTCAGGAAAAAAAAGGAGGAATGAACACTTCCCAACTTGTTCTGTTAGGCCTGAAAAACTTTATACCAAAATCTAACAAAACCTTTTTTTTTTTTTCTTTTTTTTTCTTTTTTTTTTTTTGAGACGGAGTCTGGCTCTGTCGCCCAGGCTGGAGTGCAGTGGCCGGATCTCAGCTTACTGCAAGCTCCGCCTCCCAGGTTTATGCCATTCTCCTGCCTCAGCCTCCCGAGTAGCTGGGACTACAGGCGCCCGCCACCTCGCCCAGCTAGTTTTTTGTATTTTTTAGTAGAGATGGGGTTTCACCGGGTTAGCCAGGATGGTCTCGATCTCCTGACCTCGTGATCCGCCCGTCTCGGCCTCCCAAAGTGCTGGG
>NC_045439.1:4267758-4283357 GCF_002776525.5 Piliocolobus tephrosceles | reverse complement strand
GACTGCTTAGAGGTGTGACTTGAGAAAAACCATGTACCACATCTAGACCTGACGGTGGCATCAGGGTCTGCAGCTGGGAAGAACGGTGGGAAGATCACTGTTCTTCCCACCGTCTGTGTAGGAAGGACCTACACAGACCTGGATTCAGACTGGGCTCCACAATGTGTAGGTAGCAATGGGCCGGCTGGGGAACTTGTTCTCTCAGAATTTCAATTCCCTAGACTGAAAGATGTAACAATGCATCTTCCTCCCAGGGCCGCAGTCAGGATTCAATGACACATGCATATAATTTACCTAGCACTGTCCATGACACCAGATATGTAGTGAACAACTGCGGTAATCTTACTATTATTATCATCTCACTTCCATCTCCAAAACAGTCTTTAAGCTCTCCTAACTTATATTACCTGTTATGGAAAAACTGATATACACAGCAAGTTGCTTTTTACGGTATGCCAGCACTGCACTAAGTGCTTCATCTGCATTATTTAATTTGACCCTCACAACAATCTTATGGGGTAGATACTGTGGTTATCCCCATTGTATAAATAAACAGAGGCACGGAGAAATTATGGAATTGTCCAAGATCGCATTAACTAAAGTGGAGGATCTGCTAGTTCTGACCTTTAGAGTCAGAGCTAGTTACGCTATGCTGAACCCCAGGTTTAGCAGACTTGTGCCAATCTCACTGCCTCGGGGCACAAAGGGAGATCCCGCAAATACCAAGACTACGTATTTTTTTTTAAGAGACTCATTCCATTTCTTCTATTTCTATAGGAAAAATATAGACTAAAAGCATAGCAAAAGAGAACCATTTTTGTTGTTGTTTTTGAGACAGGGTCATGCTCTGTCGCCCAGGCTGGAGTGCAGTGGCACAATCATGGCTCACTGCAACCTCAACCTCCAGGACTCAAGCGGTCCCCCCACTTTACTCTCCTGAGTAGCTAGCACTACAGGCACCACCACTATGCCCAGCTAATTCTTTTATTTCTTTTATTGGTAGAACAGGGTTTTCCCATGTTGCCCAGGCTGGTCTTGAACTTCCAGGCTCAACTGATCCGCCCCCCTTGGCCTCCCAAAGTGCTGGGATTACAGGTGTCAGCCACTGTGCCCAAAGAGAGCCTATTCTTAATTGTGTACTTTTGGCGAGTGTTGGTGGAGGAAAATTCTGAGGAGATACCAGGAAAGATACCAAAAGGACTCAGTTCTGTTGAGGCCTCAGGCAAGTAACTAACCTTCTTATCCCTAACTAAGGCCTTGAGTGACTCAAAAGGCAAACAACGCTCAGGAGTGAAAGTGCCCTCCCTGCCACAGTACTAATCCATTATGTGTATTTTTTTTTTTACCTTTCTTTTTTTTTTTGAGACAGAGTCTCGCTCTGTCACCCAGGCTGGAGTGCAGTGGCCGGATCTCAGCTCACTGCGAGCTCCGCCTCCCAGGTTCACGCCCTTCTTCTGCTTCAGCCTCCCGGGTAGCTGGGACTACAGGTGCCGCCACCTCGCCCGGCTAGTTTTTTGTATTTTTTAGTAGAGACGGGGTTTCACCGTGTTAGCCAGGATGGTCTCGATCTCCTGACCTCGTGATCCGCCTGTCTCGGCCTCCCAAAGTGCTGGGATTACAGGCTTGAGCCACCGCGCCCGGCCATTTTTTACCTTTCTTTAACTTCATATTAACTAAGATTACTGCAAAAGCTATCCATTTCTATTTGAATTAAAGCAGAGGAAAGGAGCAGAAGTAACACTGGAGGGGGTAGGGGTCAGATACTCCAAATACCAACCTCGTGCTGCCCAAGAGACTCAGTGCGACTTTCTGCTACTAATGCTTCACATTCCTCACACCACCCACACAGCTGTGCAAGGTGACTGTGAGGATTCATTTACACAATGATAAGAAAGCAGAAACGGATTTGTGTGTGTGTGCCGTTACCTAACGGACATGGTTTCCTGGTGGTGAGGCACATCCTGGATCTGCTTTCTGCCAAATCCCTCACACCCCAAAAGTGCCTGGTCCAGCGGAATTTTGGCTTCCTTGTTGAGGAAGGCAGAGTGAGACAGGGTCTCACTCTGTCGCCCAGGCTGGAGTTCAGTGGCACAAACACAGCTCACTGCAGCTTCACCTCCTTCCTGGATTCAAGAGATCCTCCCACTTCAGCCTCCCAAGTAGCTGGGACCACAGGCACACACTACCGCGCCCGGGTGATTTTTTTATTTTTCTGTAGAGACAGAGTTTCCCTTTGTTGCCCAGGCTGGTCTCAAACTCCTGGGCTCAAGCGATTCTCCCACCTTGGCCTTCTAATATGCTGGGATTACAAGGCATGAGCCACCATGCCGGGCCAACCTATGGGATGTGTTCTAATCAACTGCTTTTGAAGTTAAAGGCAAAGAACATAAATTGTTTCTGAAATACAACAAATGATTGCGCATACAGTAAGGAAGGCCATCATCCACTGCACATTTACCATGTGCCCCACCTTGTTAGTTTTCTGTTCATTCCCTTGCTTAGTCCTCAAGCACTCATGACAAGGAAGACAAGATTCAGGTGGACCAGGCACTTTTGGTGTGTGAGGAATCTGGCAGATGGCAGACCCAGGATGTGCTTCATCACCAGGAAACCATGTCCCTTAGGTAACCGCACAATCTTCCCAGGGGCTGAGGAGGTATGAGAAGGAACTTCAATAAACTGAGCATTCTTCACCCATTAGAGAACTGCTGCTTAGAACATTCTAAACTTATTTGAAAGAGGCTGCACCCAGAACTGTAATCCTAGCACTTTGGGAGGCCAAGGCAAGTAGATCACTTTCAGCTCAGGAGTTCGAGACCAGCCGCAACATGGCAAGACCCTGTCTCTACAAAAATACAAAAATTAGGCTGGGCACAGTGGTTCACACCTGTAATCCCTGCACTTTGGGATGCCAAGGTGGGCAGATCACTTGAGGTCAGGAGTCTGAGACCAGCCTGGCCAACATGATGAAACCCCATCTCTACTAAAAATGTAAAAATTTGCCAAGTGCAGTGACGCACACCTGTAGTCCCAGGCACTCGGGAGGCTGAGGCAGGAGAATTGCTTGAACCCAGGAGGCAGAGGTTGCAGTGAGCCAAGATCACGCCACTGCACTCCAGCCTAGGTGACAATGTGAGACTCTGTCTCAAAAAAAAAAAAAAAAAATTACAAAAATTTGCTAGGCATTTGGTGGCTCACACCTGTAGTCCCAGTTACTCAGGAGGCTGAGGCTGGAGAATCATTTGCATCCCAGAAGCAGAGGTTGTAGTGAGCTGAGGTCACACCACTGCACTCTAGCCTGGGCGACAGATTGAGACCCTGACTCGAAAAAAAAAACCAAAAAAAAACAAAAAGCATCACAGCCTACTGTTCAAAGTCCTGTACCAGCAACTTTGGGTCAAAGGTGGCTGTTTAAGGAAGTTTATTTTTGTAGAGATGGGGTCTTGCTATGTTGCCCAGGCTGATCCTGAACTCCTACATTCAAGCAATCCTCCTGCCTCAGCCTCCCAAGTAGCTGGAATTTCAGGTGTGAGCCACAGCACCCAGCTGTCTGCTCTTTAGATACGGGATCATCAGTACACTGTGCATCAAATTCTCTCTCATCAGTGGTTTACAAGTAAAGATGCAGTCAGGGAAGGAAAGAAACACAGAGAATGCAGAATGCATAGAGAGGAAGAAGCGCTAGAGGAGAAGGAGTAGAACACCTGGTGGCTTCAGTCTTCCTGGTGATACGTAAACTGCCATATGCATTGGGCAGTGAAGAACAAGGATTTGCCTTAGCAGAAGCTGGGTTCACATCTGGCTCTGCCCACCCAGTGATCTAGAAAAAATGTCAAATTACCTCACATCTCTAAGCACCTATCCTCATGTACAAAACAAGGATACCTATCCTATCCAGATGTCATGAGGATGAAATTACTGTTCTTGGCCAGGTGGGTGGCTCACACCTGTAATTCCAGCACTTTGGGAGGCTGAGGCAGGAGGATCACTTGAGCCCGGGAGTTTGACGTCAGCTTGGGCAACACAGTGAGACCCCATCTCTATTTTTAAAGTTAACTAATTAATTAACCAAAAAATGAAGGCTGGGTATGGTGTCTCAGGCTGAGCATGATGGCTCAGGGTGGGCATGGTGACTCATGCCTATAATTCCTGCACTTCCATTATATTAATATAATATTAATATATTAATTTATTCACAGTTAAATTGCAAGGACCTCTACTACATTTAGACTAAGGTTGCATTTACAGAAGTCCAACACATGGCCAGGCACAGTGGCTCATGCCTGTAATCCCAGCCCTTTGGGAGGCTGAGGCAGGCAGATACCTTGAGGTCAGGAGTTCGAGACTAGCCTGGGCAACAGGGTGAAACCCCGTCTCTACAAAAAACACAAAAATTAGCCAGGCGTGTGGTCTGCTCCTGTGGTCCCAGCTACTCAGAACACTGAGGTGGGAAGATCGCTTAAGCCTGGGAGGTGGAGGCTGCAGTGAGCTGTGATCGAGTCATTGCACTCCAGCCTGGATGACAGGGTGAGACCCTGTCTCAAACAAAACAAAACAAAACAAAACAAAAACAAACAAAATAAATGTGCTAGGCACAGTGGCTCACACCTGCAATCCCAGCACTTTGGGAGGCCAAGGCGGGCGGATCACTTGAGGCCAAGGAGTTCAAGACCAGCCTGGCCAACAGGGTAAAACCTGATCTACACTTTAAAAAGATAATAATTAGCAGGGCTTAGTGGCACACACCTGCAGTTGCAGCTACTAGGAGGCTAAGTCACAAGAATCACTTGAACTGGGGTGGCAGAGGTTGCAGTGAGCCAAGATTGCACCACTGCACTCCAGCCTGGGAGACAGAGTGAGATTCTGCCTCAAAAAAAAAAAAAAAAAAAAAAATGTAATGGATCATAAAGGGTTCACTTCCGAGCTCTCTATCCTGTTCCATTGGTTGATATATCTTTTTCTGTTGTTTTTTTAATTAAAAAAAAAAGAAATCCAACACATATATAACTTTTAGGAACATACAGACTGTTTAAGGTGAGACACACTTTTGAAACTTAAAAACTTTTTTGTGGTCATTCATCACTGATATTACAGTAAGACTGGATATGAGTAAACTCCAGTATGGTAAACATAACATCAGCACATAACCCTCACTGCCCAAAGAAATCTGACTGTATCTTACACTTTATTAAATTAATAAAGTTCCCTCCTAATAGTAAGTCTCTGTTACTGATTGAAACCTGGATGTGTGTTTGGTCCCAAGTGCATCTCTGGCAGCCTACCTTTCAAAGCGTTGCTTCATTTGTTTACATGCATAATAGTTTCCATCTCTCAGGCTTTGCATCTTCATAACTTCAGAAAACGTTCCCTCTCCTATTTTGCCAATTGCTTTATAGTCTATAAATAAAAATGATTACAAAAATAAAATGTTATTTATGCATATATTTGTATTCACTTCCAGACAGCAAACTTTTAATCTATAACATAATTTAACAGCAATATACTGAGAATTGTTCCTCCTATCTTTGTAAGGTTTAGTGGTCCCCTCAACTTTAGGGGAAGCTGGAACAAAGCATCATTTCCTCCCAGTCTGTGCCCTCCCTTGTATAGCAGGAACCACCTTACCTGGATCCTGGCCAGTGAGGAGAGGCTCAGCTACCCTACAAGATTCAGAAAGCAGAGGAGCAGCAGAGATGGGATTCTTTCAGCAGGGGTGGGCGTAGGCTCTGGGCTGATGTCACATTGCACCAGCAGCCTCTAAGGAGTCTCCTGAAATTCACCTTCCCTGGTCCTACAGAGGGCCCAGCTGATCTGCAACAGTTTCCTACAATTCTTGCAATTCCTAATTTTCTGAAGGCTAGCAGTAACTTTCCCTGGCTCTGCTGCCACCACATCACCCCTAGCCCTGATAATGGTTTTGTAAGCCTCTAGTTCACTATGTTAAATGCCTTCCTGCTTGAAATACCTAGGGTAGTTTCCATTTTCCTGACCAAACCCTGACTGACAACAAATGAGCACCTTGATGTGGGCTGCTGCTATGAACAAAAATCTGAAATATGTGAGTTTGGCTTATTGGTCAGGTGGCAAAATGCTACAGAGCCTGGCATATATCATGATGAAATATTGCCCGCTTAAAGGAATGCCTGTAGTCACTGCTGCGCCGAGCCTGCTGGCCTAGGGAAAGTGGTGGGAAGAGTCAGAAAGATGGAGTATGTTAATTACTACTGACTGCCTTAGCAAGCTATTTCAAGACAAAGGTAAGTATAGGCAAGAATGGCTATCGGCCGGGCGCGGTGGCTCAAGCCTGTAATTCCAGCACTTTGGGAGGCCGAGACGGGCGGATCACAAGGTCAGGAGATCGAGACCATCCTGGCTAACACGGTGAAACTCCATCTCTACTAAAAATACAAAAACTAGCCGGGCAAGGTGGTGGGCACCTGTAGTCCCAGCTACTTGGGAGGCTGAGGCAGGAGAATGGCGTAAACCTGGGAGGCGGAGCTTGCAGTGAGCTGAGATCCGGCCACTGCACTCCAGCCTGGGCCACAGAGCGAGACTCCATCTCAAAAAAAAAAAAGAATGGCTATACCACTTTTTAAGCAGAAATGGAAGGAATAAGTAAAGTCTAGAGAGCAAAAGTCTCACCAGTTGTAAAAGTTTCTACAGCCCAAATAATAGGAGAGTACGACTGCAAAACATTGGCAGAGAACAGGCCGCGAGCCTTCTCCATTGAACAAATGGCTCATCTTTGCAGCAGAGATCACAGGAAGGCAGTTACAACCTCCAGGCATTTGTTTCAGAAAGCTTCAAGGAAGCTCCTGTAAATTGAGACCCAGAAGCATATGAGCGAGGCCGCACAGAAATAAGGCAGGCTTGGGGCCAGGTGTGGTAGCTCAGCCTGAAATCCCTGCACTTTAGGAGGCCAAGGCAGGCAGATTACCCACCTGAGGTCAGGAGTTTCAGACCAGCCTGGCCAAATGCCGAAACCCTGTCTCTACTAAAAATACAAAAAATTAGCCAGGTGTAGTGGCATACACCTGTAGTCCCAGCTACTCGGGAAGGTGGGGCAGGAGAATCGCTCGAACCTGGGAGGTGGAGGTTGCAGTAAGTCAAGATCACACCACTGCACTCCAGCCTGGGCTACAGAGCGAGATGCCATCTCAAAAACAAAACAAAACAAACAAAAAAACAACAACAAAAAAAAACACAGACTAGAGAGAGAGATCTCTAGCAGAACCTTGGGTATGGGGCTAACCAGAAGCAAACAGACCAGAAATCTTCAAACATCACTTAGACTGCAGCAGAAATAAGCCTTGAGTAAAAGAGGCCTTCACTTCAGGCCCCAAACCTGCATCTGCACAAAGCAGATGGGATCTTGCTATGTTGCCCAGGCTGGCCTCAAACTCCTGGGCTCAAGCCTAAACTTCTACTTCAGCCTCCCAAGTGGCTAGCATGAGCCATTGCCCCAGCTGACAGGGTTTCAAAACAGCAGCGCTGAAAGTGGGCATCCTCTTCAGTATTCCTTTCCACATGCACATTTTTGAATGCCTTGTCTGAATTCTGATTTGAACAAACCACCAGTAAAAAGGTATTCATTTTTCAGAAGTGATAATGGTTATGTCAAAACACAAAAAAAGTCCTTATCTGTTAGCAAAAAAAATACAGAAGTATTTCCAGGTGAAAATGACATAATAATTAGGATTTACTTTAAAATATCCCTGGCCAGGTGGTGGCTCACGCCTGTAATCCCAGCGTTTTGGGAGGCCCAAGTAGGCGGAACACTTGAGGCCAGGAGTTTGAGACCAGCCTGGCCAACATGGTGAAACCACGTCTCTCCTAAAAATACAAAAATTAGCTGGGTGTGGTGGTGCACACCTGTAATCCCAGCTACCTGTAATCCCAGCTACTTGGGAGGCTGAGGAAGAAGAATTGCTTGAACCCCGAAGGCAGAGGTTGCAGTGAGCCGAGATGGCACCACTGCACTCCAGCTTGGGGGACAAGAGCAAAACTCCATCTCAAAAAATAAAATAAAATAAAATAAAATAAAATACCCCTGTACATTCCCATTCACTACTGCTGAAATTATAAACTGACATAGTCTCTTTGGAGGGCAATTTGGAAGCACCTATTAAATCTTTAAAATGTGCATCCTCCAGCCAGGCGTAGGTAGTGGCTCACGCCTGTAATCCCAGCACTTTGGGAGGCCAAGGTGAGGATCACTTGAGCCCAGGAGCTCAAGGCCAAGTTAGGCAACATAGACCCCATCTCTACAAAAAATAATTAGCCAGACTCAATGGCACACGCCTGTCAACCCAGCTACCCAGGAGGCTGAAGTAGGAGGATGGCTTGAGCCCAGGAGTTTGAGGCTGCAGTGAGTAGGGACTGCACCACTACACACTAGCCTGGGTGACAGAGGAAGACCCTGTCTAAAAAAAAAAAACTTGCTCAAGTACATATGATAGGAAGATTAATGATTGCACCATTAATCAATACAGTAAAGCTGATAACCCAAATGGCCCCCATAGGGAACTGGATTAATATGGTTTACCTGTATAACAGAATATACTGTAAATATTTAAAATAATGGGTGGCAGGCGCCTGTAGTCCCAGCCATTCGAGAGGCTGACACAGGAGAATCACTTCAACCTGGGAGGTGGAGGCTGCAGTAAGCTGAGACTGCGCCACTGCACTCCAGCTGGGCAACGAAGTGAGACTCCATCTCAAAAAAATAATAACAATAACAATAATAATAATAATGTCCTTAAAAACTACACACACACATACACACACACACACACACAGAATTAACAGCAGCTCTGAGGGGTGAGGTTACAGGTGTCTCATTTTCTAAGTTAGATATTTTCCACAATGTTGTTTTTTGAAATAAGAGCACTATTTTCACTATTTTATTTCAAAATACCCAAAAAAGATGGTGGTGGGGAAAATGGTAAAATGCTGATCACTGCTGAAATTCGGTGATGGATTTATGAGGGTTCACTGGGCACGGTGGCTCAGGCCTGTCATCCCAGCACTTTGGGAAGCCAAGGCAGGCAGATCACCTGAGGTCAGGAGTTCGAGACCAGCCTGGCCAACATGGCGAAAATCCATCTCTACTATAAATACAAAACTTGGCCGGGTGCAGTGGCACATGCCTGTAATCCCAGCACTTTGGGAGGCCGAGACAGGCAGATCATGGGGTCAGGAGTTCAAGACCAGGCTTGCCTGACCAAGATGGTGAAACCCCTTCCTACTAAAAACACAAAAATTAGCCGAGCGTGGTGGCATGTGCCTGTAGTCCCAGCTACTTGGGAGGCTGAGGCAGAAGAATCACTTGAACCCGGGAGGCGGAGGTTGCAGTGAGCCGAGATTGCGCCACTGCACTCCAGCCAAGACGACAGAGCGAAACTCCGTCTCAAAAAAAATTTATCTGGGCATGGTGGCACACACCTGTAATCCCAGCTACTGGGGAGGCTGAAGCAGGAGAATCACTTGAACCCGGGAGATGGAGGTTGCAGTGACCTGAGATCGTGCCACTGCACTCCAGCCTAGGCAACAGAGCAAGATTTCATCTCAAAAAAAAAAAAAAAAAAAGGATTTATGAGGGGTCACTCTATTTAATTTTCTATACTTCTGGCATGCTTGAAATTGTCCATAACAAAAACAAAACAAAACAAAACAAAAAATAAGGCCACTTGTGGTGACTCACACCTATAATCCCAGCACTTTGGGAGGCTGATGTGGGAGGATTGTTTGAGCTCAGGAGTTTGAGTCCAGCTTGGGCAATACAGTAAGACTCCATCTTTACAAACAACAACAAAAAAATTAAGTGAGCTAGGTGTGGTGGTGCAACTGCAAAGGGCAGGAGAGAAGAGGGGAGAGGAGCAAATGGACATGGTTCTAGACAGACCTAAGCCCCTCTGTAACAAGCAACAAGCCTGTAAGTTTTACACATCAGACATTTTCTCTGGAGCAAAAGAGCAATCTTACCTAAACAGAAATGCAAATTACCCCTCCTGCCCAGGAACATCACGTGTCTTTCCCAGGTCAGGGCTCCAGCCCATCTGCCTGGGCCTGGCCAGTAGAGATGGGTGGTCTTCCCTAGGAATTTCACCTGCACATGCACAGGGTCTATTGGCTAGTCTCACTTGCAATCCAAGTCCCTGCTGAATCCCAGTGCTCTTTTTTTTTATTACTGTAGCAGAATTTTAAACTATTTGGCTTGCCTTTTCTATGTTTTGCTATGTTTTACTTTAACTTATTTTACTTCTTTTTTACTTTTATTTGAGTACTAGGAATGTCAATCACATGCCAGAGCAGCCATGTTCTGTTACCACCCTTTTAAGCCACAACTCACTGGGTCAAGAAAGGCAAACAGCCACCAATAAGGTGGTCAAGCTAAGCAGGTTCCACCCAGTAGGCAGAGAGGTAGACCACTAGCTCTCACAGGAAAATGAACTGATAAGTAGGCAGAGAGTAAAGCTGTGAACAGTGTGACCAAAGCTGAAAAGTCATGAGAGAGTAAGAGGCTAAAGGGGACATAAATGGGCTAAAAGTAAACAGGAGTTAAAGATAAGCAAGACAGATCTACTAAAGCTGAACACAGGCATACCCTCTGACCTAGAAATTCCATTTCTAGGTTAGATACCCAAGTGAAATATGTTCGCCCGACACGAGAATGTTCATGGAAGCACTGTTTTTAATAACCCAAAATGATAAACAACAGTAGACTAGATGTGATGGTTAATACTGAGTGTCAACTTGACTGGATTGAAGGATGCAAAGTATTGATCCTGGGTGTGTCTGTGAGGGTGTTGGCAAAGGAGGTTAACATTTGAGTCAGTGAGTTAGGAAAGGCAGACCCACCCTTAATCTGGGTGGGCACCATCTATTCAGCTGCCAGTGCAGCCAAAATATAAAGCAGGCAGGAACGGAAAAGACTAAACTGGCCTAGCCTCCCAGCCTACGTCTTTCTCCCGTGCTGGATGCTTCCTGCCCTCGAACATCGGAATCCAAGTTTCTCAGCTTTGGGACTCAGACTGGCTTCCTTGCTCCTCAGCCTGAAGACAGCCTATTGTGAGACTCTATGATTGTGTGAGTTAATACTCCTTAATACATTCCCCTTTATATATGTATCTATCCTATTAGTTCTGTGCCTCTAGAGAACACTAATACACTAGATAAATAAGTGCAGTATATCCACACAATGGTATACTATACAGTAATAAGAATAAACAAAGTACAACTACATACGATACGTCTACATCTCACAAACATCACATTAAGCAAAAGAACCTAATCGTAAAGAGTTCACATTGTATGATTCCACTTATATAAAGTTCAAAAACATGCAAAGCTAAATACAACCCACAGATAAAGGAAAATATCTGCAAATCATATATCTGATAAGAAACTTGTATCTAGAATAGATAAATAAGTCTTATAACTCAATAATACAAAGACAACCCAACTAAAAGGTAATCAAAGGATTTGGTAGACATTTCTCCAAAGAAGACATAAAATTGACCAATAAGCTATGAAATGATGTTCAACATTATTAGTCATTAGGGAAAAGCAAGTCAAAACTATGATGAGATACCACTTCACACTCACTAGAATCAAAAAGATAGATAACAAGTATTGGTGAGGATGTGGAGAAGTTGGCACCCTCATACATTGCTGGCAGGAATGGAAAATGGTGCAGACACTATGAAAAACACTTTGGCAGTTCTCTGAGACGTTAAACAGTTACCATATGACCAGCAATTCCATTCCTACATATATGCTCAAAAGAAACCAAAACGTATGTCCAAACAAAACCCTGTAAGTCAATGTTCACAGTAGCATTACTCATAATATCTCAAAGGTGGAAAGCACCAAAATGTACATCAGTAGATGAAATGGATAAACAAAACGTGGTCTATCCATACAATGGAATATTATTCAGCCATGAAAAGGAATGAAGTACTGACACATGCTACAACATGGATGAACCTTGAGGACATTACGCTAAGTGAAAGAAATCAGGCACAAAATGCCACATATTATGTGATCCCACTTATATGAAATGTCCAGATAAGCAAAACCATAGAGACAGAAAATAGATTCATAATTGTCTAGGGTTGGTGGAATGTGAGATAAATAAGGAGTAACCACTAATGGGTACAGGTTTCTTTTGGGGATGATGAAAATATTTTAACATTAGATTATAGTTACGGTTATATAACTCAGAAAATATACTTAAAACCACTGAACTGTATACTTTAAATGAGTGAACATTATAGTATGTGTATTGCAATAACTCCATTAAAACAGACAACTCTGGTGTTGGAACTCAGAATAGTGGTTACCCTTGCGGCGTGAAGTGACCGGAATAGGTTGAAGGGGACATCAATGATACCAGCAATACTGTGCTTCTTGATCTGGAAGCAGGTTTCACGGGCATGTTCACTTCACCAACTTGTATACTTAAATCTAAGTGCAGTTTTGTTTTTTGTTTTGTTTTGTTTTGTTTGAGACAGGGTCCCACTCCGTTGCCCAGGCTGGAGTGCAGTGGTGCAACCTCAGCTCCCTGCAACCTCTACCTCCCAGGCTCAAGTGACCATGCCGCCTCAGCCTTCTGAGTAGCTGGGACTACAGGCACCCGCCACCATGCCCAGCTAATTGTTTTGTATTTTTTGTAGAGACAGGATTTCACCATGTTGCCCAGGCTGGTCTCAAACTCCTCAGCACAAGGGATTCACCTGTCTTGGCCTTCCAAAGTGCTGGGATAACAGGCATGAGCTACCGTACTTGGCCAATTTGTGCAGTTTTCTGCATTATGTTATACTCCAATATAAAATTAGAAAAAAAAAAAGAACAGAGTTAGGAATAAGCAGGGAGTATAAGGAACAGAAATGACACACAGTAAAGAATATATTCTCATTAATGGCAGAATACGCATGTCTACAAATCCCTACTGCTGACGTGCAAAACAAGCTGCTTTCAATACTATTCTAAGGCAGTTCCCTCCTGCTCTCAGGTTTTCCTATTCTTAAGCTCTAGTTTTTTTTTTTTTTTTTTCTTTTTTTTTTTTGAGACAGTCTCACTGTGTTGCCCAAATGATCTTGGCTCACTGCAACCTCCATCTCCCAAGTTCAAGAGATCCTCATGCCTCAGCCTCCCAAGTAGCTGGGATTACAGGTGTGTGCCCCCATACCAAGCTAATTTTTGTATTTTTAGTAGAGATGGGGTTTCACCATGTTGACCAGGCTGGTCTCAAACTCTTAACCTCATGTCATCCACCCGCCTCAGCTTCCCACCTGCTTCACCCTCCCAAAGTGCTGGGATTATAGGCGTGAGCCACTGCACCCAGCCTTCAAGCTCCTTCTTTGTCAACGGTTATGTCTCCATACTGTGAGGTGTAAGGAGACTTACTGGTCCTTACAACCGAAACCAAAACAATTCTCTGAATGAGAACTAAATGATAAAGAACACCTGTTCAACAGTCTTCCTAACAAGGAGACTACATTCTTTTTCTCCGTGGTTAGCACGAGACATCCCCTTTTGGTCTCTCAAAACAGGTCTCCACCCTATTTCCCAGGTGGCTTCCTTGTTCAAAATGAAAACCCTCTGGGAAAGGTTGACAGTAACACAAGTATTACTTGGTCCTGGAAACTTACAAGAAGCAGGAGACAAAATGCATTACACTTAGAGAAACAAACAAACAAGAGACCAGGCACGGTGGCTCATGCCTATAATCCCAGCACTTTGGAAGGCTGAGGCGGGCGGATCATCTGAGGTCGGGAGTTCAAGACCAGCCTGACCAACATGGAGAAACCCCACCTCTACTAAAAATACAAAATTAGCCAGGTGTGGTGGTGCATGCCTGTAATCTCAGCTACTCAGGAAGGCTGAGGCAGGAGAATCGCTTGAACCCAGGAGGTGGAGGTTGTGGTGAGCCGAGATCATGCCACTGCACTCCAGCCTGGGCAACAAGAGCGAAACTCTGTCTCAAAAAAAAAAGAGAAACAAACAAACAAACAAAAATAGTAAAAACAAAAAAGGCTTGGGGAATGGAATATTATGTTAGTGTTAAGACCACTCAATTTGTATATAAGTAAATTGGTACATTAAAAGTCACAGCCTGAGACAGAGCCAAGTGTTACAACTGGTCTGTGTTATGAGCAAAAGAAAGGTGGCCTACTGCACCAGGACGGGCTGCTCTCCATTATCGCTTCCAGGAAAAACAACCTGAGGATGCTGAATCTCCAGACCAGCATTTTCCAACTGAGAACTATAAAACACGGCGATCCCTGAACTCTAATGGGTATTCCACAAAGGAGGGTTCCATAAGCAAATAAATTAGGAAATACAGAGTTAAATACGGCAAAATGTGTTTGCAGAATTCCTCGACGCCTTTCCCTGCACATGAGGTGAGTCTCCAAATGGAGGTGGGGTGTATGAGAGGTGTGTGAGGTATACCCAGAGAGCACCAGTTAACATCCCCCAGCACTGCTCTAGATCACCGAACCGAAGATCTTCAAACTATGCTATCAGAATCCCTTTTATCCAAGGTTTCCCTGAATAAAAGACGAACTAATCTAGCTCCCAGCAAGACAGGGTTTCACAACTCTTCTAGCTTTATTGTTCTTACTTGCCTTCTGGGAGAAATTGGCTAATGTAAGGTAGGAGTGAGCCCCACAGAGTCTTCCGGACAGAGCATGGTACCATATCCCTTTTGACAAAAAAAACGGAAGCCATAACTTGCTTGACAACTATAGCTTAACTAAGTCCCAGAGCCTCTCTACAACTGGAAACCTAATTAAATTCCATTAAATCCTAAAACCAGGCAATAAAGATACTTTGGTGCATCTCCAAGAAGCTTCTTCAAAAGAAATGGACCAAAATACAGGCCCTGGTCCTCAACCACTAATTTGTACAGTTTAAAACCTCATTAAGTAATTTGGACAAGTTTCTTGAAGAGCCTCCAAACTTGAAACTTTGTGGGAAAATTCAACAGCCTAAACATCTTCTGCCCTTAGGCAGACCCTCATACTGACCTACCTGGCCCTGTTCGTACTAGTCAAGGGATAGCTGCCGCTTGCTAAAACTCCACCAAAATTTACCCCTTCTCTTAAATGAATTAACTGGAAAGCCCAGAAATCTCTCTATAAGAAGATCAGTGTCTTTATTGTGCAGAAGAGCTCACACAGCAGGCCTGGGACTTCTCTCCTTAGAAAGGTCTGCTTGCGGCCAAGTGCGGTGGCTCACGCCTATAATCCCAGCACTTTGGAAGGCCAAGGCAGGTGGATCACTTGAGGTCAGGAGTTCAAGACCAGCCTGGCCAACATGGTGAAACCCTGTCTCTACTAAAAATATAAAAATTGGCTGGGCGTGGTGGTGCACACCTGTAATCCCAGCTACTCAGGAGGCTGAAACAGGAGAACTGTTTGAAGCCGGGAGACAGAGGCTGCAGTGAGCCGAGATCACGCCACTGTACTGCAGCCTGGGCAACAGAGCAAAACTCTGTCTCAAAAAAAAAAAGTAACAATAATAAGGACTTCTTAGCACCAGCTATATATCACACACCACGCCATGCACTGTAGACACAAAGATTATATCAC
>NC_045439.1:4247736-4267748 GCF_002776525.5 Piliocolobus tephrosceles | reverse complement strand
TATATCACACACCACGCCATGCACTGTAGACACAAAGATTATATCACACACCACGCCATGCACTGTAGACACAAAGATCATTAAGACGTAATCCCAAGTCTTGAGAATTAACAGTATGTCCCCATGCCCCTAATTTTAGGGCCTTTCCTTATAAAAGAGGGAGGTTAGAAATGGAACACTTTGGTTTAGAAAATATCAATGGTCAAATTATGGAGTACATAGGCCGGGCGTGGTAGCTCACACCTGTAATCCCAGCATTTTGGGAGGCCGAGGCGGGTGGATCATGAGGTCAGGAGATAGACACCATTCTGGCTAACACGGTGAAACCCCGTCTCTACTAAAAATACGAAAAATTAGCTGGGCGTGGTGGCAGGCACCTGTAGTCCCAGCTACTTGGGAGGCTGAGGGAGGAAAACGGCACGAACCCGGGAGGTAGAGCTTGCAGTGAGCCAAGATCGTGCCACTGCACTCCAGCATGGGCGACAGAGCAAGACTCCATCTTAAAAAAAAAAAAATTATGGAGTACATAGTGTGTAATACTGAATACGTGATGCTCTGGATTCCAATCTTTCAGGACCGGCCTGGGAAGCCTTCAAGCAGATGTCTTTCTTCCTTCTGTGTGCACCTTGTCCTCCCATTACAGAACTGCTCATGCTCCACTTTGCACCTTCTCCTCATAAAGCCATAAACTCCTTAAAGCGAAAGTCTACCATCTGTTCTCTTTTGTGCCATTACACTTAGAGAAACAAAAACCAACAGGAAAAACAAAAAAAGCTTGGGGAATTAAATATTACTTTAGTATTAAAACCATTCAATTTGTATATGAGTGAATCTGTACATTAACAGCCTCAGTGAGACTGGGCGTGTTAGCTCACGCCTGTAATCACAGCACTTTGGGAGGCTGAGGCAGGCAGATCACTTGAGATCAGGGGTTCCAAATCAGCCTGGCCAACATAATGAAACCCCGTCTCTACTAAAAATAGAAAAATTAGCTAGGAGGGTGGCACGCACCTATAATCCCAGCTGCTAGCAAGCCTGAGGCATGAGAATTGCTTGAACCTGGGAGGCGGAGGTTGCGGTGAGTGGAAATTATGCCACTGCATCCAGCCTGGGCAACAGAGCTAGATTCCATCTCAAAAACAAAAAACAAACAAATGAACAAACAAAAAACTTTATAAACAAAGATGGTTTTCACAGTGTCACAAAAGTAAGAATGCCAGAAACTTAAATATCCAGTATCAAGGAAATGTTCTAATAAGCTATGAAACAGCAACAGACTGAAATATTATGTAACCATTGATAATGATGCTTTCAAATAATATTTCACGACATAGGAAATGTTCAGCCACAATTTCATGTTAAGTGCAAAAAAGGATGATAATGATCATACATACAACACATGCACAGAAAAAGACTGAATACAGCTGGGTGCGGTGGCTCACGCCTGTAATCCCAGGACTTTGGGAGGCTGAGGCAGGTGGATTACCTGAGGTAGGGAGCTCAAGACCAGACTGATCAACATGGAGAAACTCCGTCTCTACTAAAAATACAAAATAAGCCGGGCGTGGTGGTGCACGCTTGTAATCCCAGCTACTCGGGAGGCTGAGGCAGGAGAATCGCTTGAACCCGGGAGGTAGAGGTTGCGGTGAGCCGAGATCATAGCGCCATTGCACTCCAGCCTGGGCAACAAGAGCAAAACTCCATCACAAAAAAAATAAAACAGAAAAAAAAGAAAAGGAAAAACTGAATATAAATATGTAAATATTTTAATGTATCTATGTCTGAGTGGGACTGAAGGTGATTTAAATTTTCTTCATTATAATTATCTACATTAGTCAATGTTCGCAATGAATATGCATTACTTTAAATGTATGTAAAGGTGAACATTTCAAGAAATTTAAGAAATCAGTGAAAGTGTTGACTAAGTGCCAAGAAAAACATGAACTTAAAATGAACTGTTTTAAAACTACAATATCCTTTTAAAGGAAGACAGTCATAGAGATCACGGAAAGGGCTGGGCATGGTGGCTCACGCCTGTAATCCCAGCACTCTGGGAGGCTGAGGTGGGCAGATCGCCTGAGCCCAGGAGTTTGAGACCAGCCTGGGTAAAATGGTGAAATCTTGTGTCTACCAAAAATACAAAAACAATTAGCCAGGCCTGGTGATGCAAGCCTGTAGTCCCAGCTACTTGGGAGGCTGAGGCAGGAGAATCATCTGAGCCTGGGAAGTCAAGGCTGCAGTGAGCCATGATGGTGCGAATGTACTCCAGCCTGAGTGACAGACAGAGACCTTGTCTCACAAAGAAAAAACAAAATCACAGGAGGCACTGGAGGTCAATCACTAAAGTCAAGCTGTGGACTAAGGAATTCGGATTGAAGAAAGAGAGAATTTACACAATAAATTCCAATTTGTGTTTTGTCACAGATAAATTAAGCAGACTTGCTTTAAAAAAACAGGTCAACTGTGAACTTCAAAGTGGTTTCAGCACACAAATTCAATGCGTACCAATGTCCCAGGCTGGCTCTAAACCATCATGACCAGCAATAAATGGAACTTGCTGCACTGGAGGTGTCTGTTGGTAGATAAAGGGGTCACTTGTTTCCCTCATGGCTCTTCTAGTAGGCAGAAAGTATGGGGTATAAAACATGGATAAAAGGCAGGGAGAAAAAAAGAAAACGTCTCTATGAAAAAATACCTGGGAATAGTTCCTATTCTCTCCAACAAGATCTGGCACATTTTCATAGGCTTTCGAAATTAAACAAAAAGCACTGAAATGCAGACAAAGCATGACGCAAAGTTCTGAAGGGCACAGAGCTATAACACTGTAAATGAAAGTCACATCCCACATTATTAGGAATAAACAAGCACCAAAACAAAAAGAAAAACAGATTCAAGGACAAAGAGGGGTTAAAATAACAGAGTTGGATGAAAAAGGGACAACAAGGGAGGTAAATGAATACATCTATATTAAGATTCTATGCACATTTATTAAACTAAGGCTTGTTTGTTGAAGTGGAATTTAAGCCTTATTTAACAAGTGAAAATGAAGGTCAAATTCACTTTTTGTGAAATGCAAAGCTTGTCAGGTTCAAGTCCAAACATTTTTATTAATGTGCTTTTTGTAAAGTTCTTTTTTTTTTTTTTTTTTTTTGGAGACGAAGTCTGGCTCTGTCACTGAGGCTGGAGTGCAGTGGCACAATCTCAGCTCACTGCAAGCTCCGCCTCCCGGGTTCACACCATTCTCCTGCCTCAGCCTCCTGAGTAGCTGGGACTACAGGCGCCCGCCACCATGCCCCGCTCATTTTTTGTATTTTTAGTAGAGACGGGGTTTCACTGAGTTAGCCAGGATGGTCTCGATCTCCTGATATTGTGATCCGCCTGCCTCGGCCTCCCAAAGAGCTGGGATTACAGGAGTGAGCCACCGCACCCGGCCACCCCAGGATTTTGAGACCAGTCTAGGCAACATGGTGAGACCCTCATCTTTAAAATAAATAAATAAATAAAAATGGCTCATGCCTGTAATCCCAGCACTTTGGGAGGCCGAGGTGGGTGGATCACGAGGTCAGGAGATCGAGACCATCCTGGCTAACACGGTGAAACCCCGTCTCTTACTAAAAGTACAAAAAATTAGCCAGGCGTAGTGGTGGACACCTGTAGTCCCAGCTACTCCGGAGGCTGAGGCAGGAGAATGGCGTGAACCCGGGAGGCGGAGCTTGCAGTGAGCCGAGATTGCGCCACTGCAACTCCAGCCTGGGTAACAGTGCAAGACTCCATCTCAAAAATAATGATAATAATAATAATAATAAATAAAAACAAAAGTTGAGGCTCACACACAGAAGGAGATGAAAAGGATTGAGGTACCTTTTTTGATTCTATGAAAATACTAGCATTTAAGAAAGACAAATTACTTAACTCTTCCCATGGCGGAAAAAAAACAAGACACCTTAAACCTCATTGTAATTACAACAGATGCTTTCAAAAATTCTCTCCGGGCCGGACGCAGTGGCTCACACCTGTAATCCCAGCACTTTGGGAGGTTGAGGCGGGTAGATCACCCGAGGTCAGGAGTTCGAGACCAACCTGGCCAACATGGTAAAACCCTGTCTCTACTAAAACTACAAAAATGAGCCAGGCATGGTGGTGTGTGCCTATAATCCCAGCTACTCAGGAGGCTGATGCATGAGAATTGCTTGAACCACGGAGGCAGAGGTTGCAGTCAGCCAAGATCATGCCACTGCACTCTAGCCTGGACAACAGAGTGAGACGCTCCACAAAAAAAAAAAAAAAATTCTCTCTGATACAATAGCAAACTGTTACTGTCTTCAAAGTATAACTTCTCTGGCTTTTTGTTTTATTTATTTATTTATTATCATTATTATTATTTTTGGAGACGGAGTCTGTCTCGCTCTGTCACTCAGGCTGGGGTGCAGTGGTGCAATCTCGGCTCACTGCAAGCTCCGCCTCCCAGGTTTACACCATTCTCCTGCCTCAGCCTCCCAAGTAGCTGGGACTACAGGTCCCCGCCACGACGCCCGGCTAATTTTTTGTATTTTTAGTGGAGACTGGGTTTCACCGTGTTAGCCAAGATGGTCTCAATCTCCTGACCTCGTGATCCGCCCGCCTCAGCCTCCCAAAGTGCTGAGATTACAGGCCTCAGCCACCGCGCTGGCTTTGTTTTATTTTTTGAAACGGTCTTCCTTTGACATCCAGGCTGGAGAGCAGTGGTGTGATCCCAGCTCACTACAGCCTCAAATTCCTGGGTTCAAGCAATGCTCCTGCCTCAGCCTCCCGAGTACTTGGGACCACAGGTATGCACTGCCATGCTTGGCCAATTTTTTAATTCTTTAGTAGAGACAGAGTCTTGTCATGTTGCCCAGGCTGGTCTCAAACTCCTGGACTTAAGCAATCTCCTGCCTCAGCCTCCCAAAGTGCTGGGTTTATAGACATGAGCCGCCATGCCTGGCCACTTTTCTTTTTTTATAGGTATATTTTGAAAAATTCATTAAAAAGTTGAGACAGGACCAGGCACAGTGGCTCATGCCTATAATCCAGGAGTCCAAGACCAGCCTGGGCAATATAGGGAGACCCCCATCTCTAATAAAAAATTAAAAACTTAATCCTGGGCAGTCAGGCACCATGGCTCATGCATGTAATTCCAGCGCTTTGGGAGGCCAAGGCGGGCAGATTGCCTGAGGTCGGGAGTTTGAGACCAACCTGGCCAGCATAGTGAAACCCGTCTCTACTAAAAATACAAAAATTAGCCAGGTGTCTTGGCAGGCACCTGTAATCCCAGCTACTCAGGAAGCTGAGGCAGGAGAATGACTTGAACCCAGGAGGTAGAGGCTGCAGTGAACTGAGATCGTACCACTGGACTCCAGCCCAAGAAACAGGGCAAGACTCCATCTCAAAAAAAAAAAAAAAGGAAAGTAAGCCTGGGCTGGACAACATAGCAAAACCCCATCTCTACCAAAAAAATTAAAAAAAAAAAATTAGCCACGTGAGGAGGCACGTGCCTGTGGTCCTAACTACTCAGGAGGCTGAGGTGGGAGGCTTGCCTGAGCCCAGGAGATGGAGGCTGCCATGAGCTGTGACTATACCACAGCACTCCAGCCCAGGCAACAGAGCAAGACTCTATCTGGAAAAAAAAAAGAAAAGAAAAAAAAGTTCAGACAGGAAAAAAGAGTGGTACTTCAACTAGACTAGATAAGGGGAAACTTTTCCAAGTAAGGATCTGACTGATGCTTTCATTTTTTCCCTTTTTATATCCCTGCCTTCCATCTGCTGAAATAGCAAATAATAATTCATTCACAATTTATCATGTACCAGACACTTTACATAGATGATTTCACTTAATCTTTGAAACAATGCTATGTGAGGGTATTATCATCCCTGTTTAAAGATAAATGTGGCTGGGCACACTGGCTCACGCCTGTAATCCCAGCACTTTGGGAGGCCAAGGCAGGTGGATCACCTGAGGTCAGGAGTTCTTGACCAGCCTGACCAACATGGTGAATCCCTGTCTCTACTCAAAATACAGAAATTAGCCAGGTGTGGTGGTGTGCCTAAAATCCCAGCTACTCAGGAGGCTGAGACAGGAGAATTGCTTGAACCCAGGAGGCAGAGGTTGCAGTGAGCCAAGATTGTGCCACCGTACTCATTCCAGCCTGGCCAACAGAGCGAACTCCATCTCAAAATAAAAAAGAAACTTTTAAGATGACTTCAGCTCCAGCCACCATCTGACTGTATGAGAGACTTTCAGTAAGACCTGCCTAGTTGAATCCAGGCAACCTGAAGAACCACAAGAAAGACTGTGTTTCCTTAAGCCACAGAATTGAAGCGATCTGTTACACAGCAATAGATTACCTGAACAACGAAGAAAAGCAGCATAAGAAAAAAAGTAACATGCCTGAAGCTGCCATGCCCACCGGCTCCAAAGCCCACACTCTTATCAACTGCACTGTGTCACTCTTTGCTCTCTACTGTTGCAAATGATGCCAAATAAAAAGAAAGACAGGAATACTCCAAAGAATAACACACCCCTAAACACATGGGCCTCGCCTAGAAAACAAGTACAAAAATACACCTAGAAAATCCTGAAAGACCCCTGTAATAATCCAGCATTCCCAGCCCCACTCTGACCCCAAGCTACGGATCCAGTTTCACCATTACTCACTTTTCCTGATCATTCTTCTATAACTCTGTCTCTGTGATTTCCAGTTCTGGAATATTCTCTCCATTCTTAACTATTTTTAAATCATTTATCTAATGATCAGATGTAAACCAGGGGGATAAAAGGTTACAATAATTCCTAGAGTAGATTTTAAGGTAGAAGGAAGAAAGGGAGAATAAAGATGTCACCACTAAACCAAGTAACCGAAAACTACCAAAATGACCCTCTAAAAGAAATACCAAACAATACTAAATATACTTCAAAACCAAAAGTTTACAAGAAGTAAATCATAAATGTAAGTTTTTTGTGTATTTTTTTGTTTTGTTTTTATTTTTATTTTTTTGAATTTTATGGTTGAGACGAGTTTTCACCACATTGGCCAGGCTGGTCTCGAACTCCTCACTTCAAGGGATCAGCCAACCTCACCCTCCCGAAGTGCTGGCATTACAGGTGTGAGCCACCGTGCCTGCCCCATAAATGTAAATTTTATATGTATACACACATATACTTTTTTTTTTTCTTTGCTCTGTTGCCCAGGCTGGAGTGTAGTGGCGCCATCTCGGCTCACTGCAACCTCCGCCTCCGGGGTTCAAGCGATTCTCCTGCCTCAGCCTCCCTAGTAGCTGGGATTACAGGCGCCTGCCACCACACCCGACTAATTTTTATATTTTTAGTAGAGATGCGGTTTCACCATGTTGGCCAGGCTGGTCTCGAACTCCTGGCCTCAAGTGATCCACCCACCTCAGCCTCCCAAAGTGCTGAGATTACAGACGTGAGCCACTGTGCCCGGCCCCCAAATGTAAATTTTATATATATACACACATATACATTTTTTTTTTGATACGGAGTCTCTTGCTCTGTTGTCCATACTGGAGTGCAATGGCGCAATCTTGGCTCACTGCAAGCCCCGCCTTCCGGGTTCACGCCATTCTCCTGCCTCAACCTTCCAAGTAGCAGGGACTACAGGCACCAGCCACTATGCCCGACTAATTTTTTGTATTTTTAGTAGAGACAGGGTTTTACCATGTTAGCCAGGATGGTCTTGATCTCCTGACCTCGTGATCTGCTCGCCTCAGCCTCCCAAAGTGCTGGGATTACAGGCGTGAGGCACCGCGTCCGGCCGGCACATACACACATTTTCTATATAGGTGTACACACGCAGTGCTAACATTACTCTTTTAAAAAGGGAGAAATACACATTTATATATTTATATATTATATATAGAGAGAGAGAGAGTAAATTACTGAGAGTGATGCCTCTAGGTAGTGGGGTATGAAGAGTCTAAGAGGAAGGCCAGGCACAGTGGCTCATGTCTGTAATTCCAACACTTTGGGAGGCCGAGGCGGGCAGATCGCTTGACGTCAGGAGTTTGAAACCAGCCTGGCCAACATGTTGAAACCCCGTCTCTACCAAAAAAACACAAATCAGCTGGGCATGGTGGTGCACACCTGTAATCTCAGCTACTTGGGAGGCTGAGGCAGGAGAATCATTTGATCCTGGGAGGCAGAGGTTGCAGTGAGCCAAGAGTGCACCACTACACCCCAGCCTGGATGATACAGCAAGACCCTGTCAAAAAAAATAAGAGTCTAAGAGAAAAAGAAGGTAGATAAAGAAACCAAATGATCAAATCTAACTTCAGCAAAACTGCGACGAGCTGACATCACACACTCTGGAAGGGCCACACTGACAGAGACACAATGTCACCTCTCACATATTCCTGGTCAAAACATTTAAGCTGAAGCTAATCGTGAGGCAACAATCAGATAAATTCAAATTGAGAGATATTCTGCTAAACACCCGGGCTGGATTCTTTAAAGATGTCATTTGGCCTACAGAGGACAAAAATAAAAATGAAAATATCATTGTCATGAAAGACACAAAAGGCAGGGACACCATATTAAAAGAGACCAAAGAGATGTGACAGGCCGGGCGCGGTGGCTCAAGCCTGTAATCCCAGCACTTTGGGAGGCCGAGACGGGAGGATCACGAGGTCAGGAGATCGAGACCATCCTGGCTAACACGGTGAAACCCCGTCTCTACTAAAAAAAAAAAAACTACAAAAAACTAGCCGGGCGAGGTGGCAGCGCCTGTAGTCCCAGCTACTGGGGAGGCTGAGGCAGGAGAATGGCATGAACCTGGGAGGCAGAGCTTGCAGTGACTGCAGAACAAATATAAACAATTCTAACAAATGTTATTGGGATAAATGGAAAGACTGAAATATGGACTGTATATTAGAGTATTGTATCATTGTTAAATGTTCTAAATGTGATGATGTAGGAGAATGTCCTTGTTCTTGGCAGGTAACTGCTGAAAGAAGTGGTGAACTATCAGTAGTCTACAACTAACTCTTGAAAGGTCCAGTGAAATTACATACACAAATGGGAGAGAGAAAACACCAGAGCGAAAGTGAGCACACAAAAATAAGGCAAAATGGTGCATCTAAGTGAAGGACAGGTTTATAAATATTCAGTGTACTGCTCTTGCAACTTTCCTGTACATCTGAAAATTTTCAAAACAAACAGATGGGAAGAAAAAAGGAATATAGTACAAAATATGTGCAGTATACATAGTCTGCATTGTAAGTAAAAGTGTAAAGTCTTTTGTAGACCTTTGATTCTAACTAGTTTTGTAGTGCGTTAATGAAAAAGGTAAACATTAAACAATATCCAACAAAACAAAATAAAAATAAAAATGCCTTGTAAAGGGTGAATGAATTATTTTAAATGTTATGCAACGTACACTATTGACAATTAGAACACAATGCAAATTTAACATTATAACTACTCCTAACAATCTTTTCACAGCAAAGGTCTGAATTTTTACTGCACCTCCGGTTCACAGCCATAAACAATTATATATGTACAGTAGTAATAATAAAAAAATCATTCTAGCTGGTTGCACTCGGATTGTCAATAATCCCCAAATCCTACCAGAGGTAAATTTTTTTACCCGTTACATTTTCTAGTATGACTACCTCATTTTCCAACTTTGAAGTAACAGCTTTTAACTAAAAGGTTGCTTCAAAATGACTATTAAAAAATGGTTCCTATAAAACACTACTGCTTGACCCAAAAAATAAAATAAAGCACAGAGCCCAGCTTTCCTCTCAATTGGACACTAAACCAGTATCATGAAAAGGCAGGGAGCCACTGTAAGCGCTCCCTGCGTTTCTGCCGAATGTTCAAGAAAAGAATGTCAGGTTCGAGCCAGCATTTAAAAAAATGAAATGAACCACACTCAACTCCCTAAACTTCAATGTAAGAACTACGCACCGGCACCAAAATATGCCTGAACGGGACTTGGGTCGGCTCTCCGAGACCCCAAAGTTCCCAACCTAGCTCCAACCCCTGGAGCTTCCCCCAGGGGCACCGGCTTCTTACAGTCGAGGGGGATTCGGGGTCCATATGCGGAGCCGCCACGGCAGAAGGCGACGACGCCCGACGACGCCCGGCCCCGCCGGCCCCACAGGCCCCTCAAGCTCCCCCAGTCCCTCCCGCCCCCGCCACTCGCTCTCCAGTCCCTGCCCCCATCCCCGGTCCCACTCACTCTTCATCTTGGATGCGGAAGAGACAACCCCTTGCCGACACTGGACCGAAAAGAAAGAGGCAGGAAGGGTGTCCCCCTGCTTTCCACTTCCCTGAGGCGGGGTCCCGCACTAGGATCTCCGTCGTGGTCCCTCGAAGGAGAGCGTTAGCATCCGGCCGCCATGTTGTGTCCCTGTCACCCTAGCAACCGTCAGGCCCTGAACCCCACGCGCTGTCGCTCGCGCGTGCGCAAGCTGCTCCGCCCGTATACGCGTGCGCAGTGCAGCCCGTCTGCTCAGCCGGGTTGCTAAGCAACCTCTCCGCCGCTTCCATGTAAATACTGTGCAATTCCCCGCCTTGGCGCAGAGGCGACTTTCACCCGGCTCGCTTTCCCTGCTGGCCTGGGAACTGAGCGATTTGGAACCCACTACGTGGACGATTGCCTTGAGCTTTAATTGGGCTTGGGAGCTTCTACGCGAATTTTTTTTTTTTTGAGGCGGAGTCTAGCTTTGTCGGGCGGGCTGCAGTGCAGTGGCACGAGCTTGACTGACTGCAACCTCCCACTCCCGGGTTCAAGCGATTCTCCTGCCTCAGCCTCCTAAGTAGCTGGAATTACAGGTGCCCGCCGACAAACCCAGCTAATTTTTCTATTTTTAGTAGAGACGGGGTTTCACCATGTTGGCCAGGCTGCTCTCGAACTCCTGACCTCAAGTGATCAGCCTGCCTTGGCCTCCCAAAATGCTGGGATAACAGGCGTGAGCCGCAGCCCCTGGGCAGTTTTTCTTCTCTTTTTCTTTTTTTCTTTTTCTTTTTTTTTTTTTTTTTTGAGACAGAGTCTTGCTCTGTTGCCCAGGTTGGAGTGTAATGGAGTGATCTCGGCTCACTGCAACCTCTGCCTCCCGGGTTCAAGCAATTCTCCTGACTCAGCCTCCTGAGTAGCTGGGATTACAGGCATATACCACAATGCCTGGCTAATTTTTTTGTTTTTGTTTTTTTTAGTAGAGATGGGGGGTTTCACCATGTTGGCCAGGCTGGTCTTGAACTCCTGACCTCAAGTGATCCGTCCACCTTGGCCTCCCAAAGTGTTGGGATTACAGGCGTGAGCCACCACTCCCAGCTCATTCAACAATTATTATTGAACGCCTATTTGCCAGGTATTGCTCTAGGCATGTGGGATACATGAATAAAAAAGACTGGCACCAAAGCATCTCATGATATTTCAGAGCAATAGGGATAGTGAGAAGTTCCAAAAGTATCAAAAGAGAAAAACTGATCGTATCCAAAAGATTGGGTTCCAGCATGATGTTGGACTTCTCAGCAGCAAAACTAGACATAGCAGACAGAGAAGTGCGCTTTCCAAGTACCAAGGGACAGTAACCTCTATCCTAAAATTTTCTAATTATTAGCCCAGTGTGAGGGTAAGAAGAAAAATGTGGGCCAGGCAAAGTTGCTCACGCCTGTAATCCAGGCACTTTGGGAGGCCAAGGCAGGAGGATCACTAGAACTCTGAAGTTCGACACCAATCTGAGCAAGATAGTGAAACCCCTCTACCAAAAATACAAAAATGAGTCAGGCGTGTTGGTACATGCCTGTGGTCCCAGCTACTTGAAAGGCTGAGGAGGGAGGATCCTTGGAGCCCAGAAAGTCAAGGCTACAGTGAGCCATGATTGTGCCACTGCACTCCAGCCTGGGTGACAGAGTGAGATTCCATCTCAAAAAAAAAAAGGAAGGAAGGAGGGAGGAAGGAATGGGGAGAGGAAGAGAGAGAGAGAAAGAGAGAGAGAAAGCAAGCAAAGCAAGCAAGAAAGATGTATTCAGATATGCAAGATCTCATTTACTTTCCATGAGCCATTTCTTGGGAAACCAATGAAGAACATTCAGAACCTAAATGAAAGGTAAGTAAAAGAGGCAGCAACCTGGAATTAGGAAGCAGAGGACCCAACAAAGAAAAAGGGGAAAGGGATTCCCAGGATGGTGGTGAAGACCCGCCCAGGATTAAACTGCGGCAGGCCTGGAGAACCACCAATCCAGGTTAGACCAGGAGGATGGGAAGCTCTGGAAGGATATCTCCCAACTTAAACACAGAAAACAATTGCTACATTATCTAACGTATTTGATTACATTAAGAGCAGTTTCATAATTCTGGCAGAAAGTCAGTGACTGGTATATAGAAAAGTATACAAACCAAATGCAAAGGAAAACAAGAAGTTCCATTAGAAAGGAATGTAATTACAGTACACTATGTGGCTCAGTTGAGAACAGTGTTAACATAGCCATAGCAATATAAACACTGACTATTGATTTCAGTAAAATTTGGTAGTATTAGTATTTGGGGATGATGAGAAGAGGGAAAGTGTACATGCATTGGGGGAATATTGGCAAAAGAACCTAACAGCATAGAATGAAGTCAATAAAGTCTAAAATTAAAAAAAAAAAGAATTAGAAGTAAAATCATATATTTTAGGATTATTGGAGTAAAAAAAGAAATTGCTTGAAAAGCTCATAGTGGGCAGGACATGGTGGCTCACACCTATAATCTTAGCACTTTGGGAGGCCAAGGTGGGAGGATCACTGGAGCCCAGGAGTTCAAAACCAGCCTGGGCAACATAGTGACACCTCATTTCTGTAGAAAAAAATATATATAAATAAACTTAAAAGTTCACAGTGATTGCCTCTGGGGAGTTGGATTGGGCTGCAGGGAAGGGTGGAGTAGGAGAATACTATCTTTTATAATAAGGCTTTTAGTATTATGACTTTTAAAACTGCAATTGTTTTACTTTCATAAATATAAAATATTAATTTCAAAAAGCTTCGTTGTATATTAAGAAAAATCAGAAAATCAGATTACTAAATGTATAAACATTTAATAGGAGGAAGGCCAAAGATGGCCTGAAATCCACCGGAAGCCAGGAGACAGCCTGGGACGGTCTTCCTGGGAGCCTCCAAAGGAAGCGACCTTCCTGACACCCTGACCTTGGATGTCTGCCCGCCAGAACTCTGAGGCCATGTATTCTGTTGTGTGGCCACTTACCTTGTATAAACATTTAATAGGGTTTCTTTTAATTTTATTTCTAAATGAGTTCGTTTAGAAGAATTCAATCTGTTTTATAAATTAAAGCTTTACTCAGGAATGCATGAAACTGTACATGTTATGAGTTATGCATTGAATCGTGTCCCCCGGAAAAGATGTTGAAGTCCTAACCTGCAGTACCTCAGATGGTGACCTTTCTTGGAGATCGGGTCTTTACAGAGGCAATCAAGTTAAAATGAGGTCTCCGGGCCTGGCGCGGTGGCTCACGCCTGGAATCCCCACACTTTGGGAGGCCAAGGCGGGGTTATCACTTGAGGTCAGGACTTCAAGACCAGGCTGGCCAACATGGTGAAACCACGTCTCTACTAAAAAGACAAAATTAACCGGGCGTGGTGGCTCACGCCTGTAATCCCAGCTACTCAGAAGGCTGAGGCAGGAGAATCGCTTGAACCCCGGAGGCGGAGGTTGCAGTGAGCCGAGCCAAGATCGCACCATTGCCCTCCAGCCTGGGCAACAAGAGGGAAACTCCGTCAAAAAAAAAAAAAAAAGGTCTTCAGGGTGGCTTTAGTCCATTATGACTGGCGTCTACACAAAAGGGGCGATTTAGACACAGGGACACACAGGGAAAATAGCATATGAAGATGCAGGCAGAGATCAGGGTGAAGCTTCTACAAGCGAAGGAAGGCCAAAGTTGACCCGAAATCCACCAGAAGCCAGGAGACCGCCTGGCGGTCTCCCTGGGAGCCTCCGAAGGAAGCGACCTTCCTGACACCCTAACCTTGGACATCCGCCTGCTAGAACTGTGAGGCCATATATTCTGTTATGTGGCCACCTACCTTAAAACACTCTGTTGCAGCCGACCTGGGAAACTAACACAGCAGGTCGTTACTGTCAGACCAAAGGTTCCAGCTTATAAACAGAATGAAACATTTCCTAAGTTGAGTTTAAAGAAAATGGATTATTTGGCCGGGCGCGGTGGCTCAAGCCTGTAATCCCAGCACTTTGGGAGGCCGAGACGGGCGGATCACGAGGTCAGGAGATCCAGACCATCCTGGCTAACATGGCGAAACCCCGTCTCTACTAAAAATACAAAAAATTAGCCGGGCGAGGTGGCGGCGCCTGTGGTCCCAGCTACTCAGGAGGCTGAGGCGGGAGAATGGCGTGAACCCGGGAGGCGGAGCTTGCAGTGAGCTGAGATCCAGCCACTGCACTCCAGCCTGGGCGACAGAGCAAGACTCCGTCTCAAAAAAATAAAAAAGAAAATGGATTATTTAAAATGCCCATGGGCCCCCCGCCCCACATTAAAAACAAAAAACAAAACAAAACAAAACAAAAAACAAATACAAGGCAGAGGTTGCAGTGAGCCGAAATCGCGCCACTGCACTCCAGACTGGGCACAAGAGCAAGACTCCGTCTCAAAAACAAAAAGCGAAAACAAGAAAGCAAGCCCGAATGGTATTCTGTACCACTTAATTCTAGAAGTATGTAGATTTGTGTTTTCGTCACTCAAAGAATGAGAATTAGGGTTTAAGAAGAGCTTTAAGAAGGGGTGAGAAGGGGAGGGAGAGGTCCCGAGGACAGAAAACTGCTCGCCCGCGCCGGCCCTACGGACTGCACGTGGGTCGCCCGAAGCCTGGGTTCGGGACTGACGGCGCAGGTCTCGGGTGCCCTCTAGCGGCCGACGTCAGTCACTGCGCCCCCGCCCCGGCGTGTCCAGTCCACTCCGCTCACTTGGGACGCGTGGCGTGAAGTCTTTGTAATGCCACGGCTGCACCCACAAGGGTCGGTCAACTCGGCTTCCTTCAGGAGACCTTGACTGACCACCCGCTGTGTGCCAAGCACTGTTTAGGTGCTGGTGAAATAGAGCCCACTGCCCCTGGAGTTCGCTCTAGCGGTGGGAGGCGGACGGTTAGCAACGAGAAAAAGCGACGGAGAGGGGTTGGGCCGGGAACCGCAGGGATCCTGGGTGCGGGTAGCGATTGCAAATGGGGGCATCGGGGAAACCTCGCTGAGTAGATGACATTTAAGCAGCGACCACGACGAGGAGGAGGAGTTTTGACACTGTCTGCAGGAAAAGTGGTCCAGGAAGAAGAAAGGAAGCGCAAAAGCCCCAGCACAGGAGCAAGGGCCCAGGAGGAGGCGGAGGGGGCTGCCGCGGAGGGAGCCGGGCAGGGGTGCAGGAGGGCAGAAAAGAAAGGCGCAGATCTGGTGGTGTCTTTTTTTTTTTTTTTTTGAGACGGAGTCTCGCTCTGTCGCCCAGGCTGGAGTGCAGTGGCGTGATCTCCGCTCACTGCAAGCTCCGCCTCCCAGGTTCACACCATTCTCCTGCCTCAGCCTCCCGTGTAGCTGGGACTACAGGCGCCCGCCACCGCGCCCGGCTAGCTTTTTGTATTCTTAGTAGAGATGGGGTTTCGCCGTGTTAGCCAGGGAGGTCTCAAACTCCTGACCTCGTGATCCACCTGCCTCGGCCTCCCAAAGTGTTGGGATTACAGGCGTGAGCCACCGCGCCCGGCCAGGTGGTGTCTTTCAACGGGATGTTACCCTGGGCGTAGGGTTGTCACCCTGGGCGTAGGGTTGTCAGATATAGCACTGGTATTCTTTTAGTGTAAGTATGACCCAAATATGGCATGGGACATACTTACACTAAAAAAAAAAAAAAAAAGCTTCATTGTCCTTCTGCAATTCAATTTTAACCTGGTATCTTGATCTATATTTGCTAAATTTGGCAGGCCTTTTAGGGCTGGGGCAAAAGGGGAGAGTGTGAACAGAGAAATGACTTGATCTGACTGTTTTAAACCCATGTGACTTACCTATTGCTATGCCAGTGTGCTAGGTTCTGGGCATTCATTCAGCTGTGAGCAAAATGGACAGGATGCCTGCACCCCCACCCGTGTTCTGTGAGAGGGCTTTACCCCTTTGGCCTGCTCATCCATCCTTGTCCTTTGGACACTGTAAAGTGCTCCAGACTTCAGGAAGCTTGCCCAGCCTCCCAGCACACCACCTAATCTTCTCTATTCCCTGTAATATCCGCCTTCCTTGCTATTCGGTGAGCTCCATGAGGACAAGGATTAGGTTTCTTTGACTCACAGCTGATTGGGGGCCAGGGCACTGCCAGACTAAATGAGTATGTCTTCACTGAGTGTCCGTTTTTCTAAACCTGGTCCTCTAGCCTTGCTCCTGGAGGGTGACCTACCTAACATCCTTTACATAAAATCTGTTCAAATCAGCTAGACTTGGTTTCTGCTGCTTGTGACATGGAACCCTGATGATACATCAGTCCCAGCAGTTTAGTGGAGTAATCAGAGCAGAATGTGTAACGTTAAAAATCTGGCCGGACGCGGTGGCTCACACATGTAATCCTAGCACTCTGGGAGGCCGAGGCAGGCGGGTCACTTGAGGTCAGGAGCTCGAGACCAGCCTGGCCAACAATGGTGAAACCCCATCTCTACTAAAAATTAAAAAAAAAATAAAAATAAATAACCAGACATGGTGGTACGCACCTGTAGTCCCAGCTACTTGAGAGGCTGAGGCAGGAGAATCGGTTGAACTGGGGAGGCCTAGGTTACAGTGAGCCGAGATTGCACCACTGCACTCCAGCCTGGGTGACAAAGCGAGACTCTGTCTCAAAAAAAAAAAAAAAAAAAACAAAAAAAAACAAAAAAAAAACCTGGTGCTCGCTGCTGGTGCTCCTGGAGTGGGAGGGCCACAGCAGCATACCATAGTCAGGCCCTGTAGGAGACCAGCAGGCCTCTGTGGCAGGCACGGTGGTGGTTTGTCTTCCCGGCCTTTTCCTTCTCTCTCTCTTTTTTTTTCATATAGATCCTGTGCTTTTAGAGGTGGATACCATCGTTGCCCACCCAGTGGCTCTTTCAACCCTTCTGCCTTGTACCATGTGATTTATTTACGTGCTCAGTTAACAAGAGAGAGAGCAAAATGAAAACATTTTTTCCGACACTAAAAAAAAAAAAAAAAGGAGAGAAATCTATGGTGGTTTGTCCACTCAATGAAACACTGAGGAATCATTTAAAATGACATTCATAATTGTTTAGGGATATGCTTATTCTAGAACATTAAATGCAAAAAGAAAGATAAAAAATAGCCTGCTTCATTGAGCTGAAACTGCCCACTGCACTTCAGCCTGGGAGACAGAGGGAGATTCCCTCTCAAAAAAAAAAAAAAAAAAAAGAATGCTTCATACAAGGCTTTGGATTCTGTGTGTGTGTGTGTGTATGTATATATATATACACACACGTGTGCAGTAGGAAAAAAACCGGCAGGAAGGAAGCCAAGACCCCAGCGGCGCTTGTTTATTGGGCGATAGGGAATTCGGTGGTTCTTTTGTCCTTTGTCTGGTTTTCTGTAGTTTCTAAGCTTGATTTAACCATGCTAAAGGCCTCTGTTACACGAAGTTTCCACGCTGCAGGATTCTCGGAGATAAAAACAACATTGAGTTGGCATGTTTGAAAACCTTCTCACTGCCGAGCTAAGCCTCCCATGGGCAATTTGCATTTCCCTGTGAAAGAAAGCCGCCTTCGCTGTAGGGAGCCGCCTCCCCTCTCCTTGAAGTCCCCTAGGTCTCAGTTTCTGCATCGGACCAATGGAGATGACTGTGAAGAGGTCGAAAGTCGCTGCTGGGCGGCTGCGAGGAGTCGGCAGGGAGTCACTAGGGGGCGGGCGCGGGCATGGAGCCCTCTTAAACACTCCGGTGGCAACTTATCGTCAGTTGGCCGGTTAGCTCAGTTGGTTAGAGCGTGGTGCTAATAACGCCAAGGTCGCGGGTTCGATCCCCGTACGGGCCAGTGTCTTTTTTTTTTTATTCCCTCTATGAATTCCTTGTGCAACTCTTTTTAAAAATGTTCCTTTCTGGTACTGTAACCGGCGTGCATGCAGGAGCGAATTGCGGAATATTTTGGACTCGGCCCAAAGGTTGTCGAAGGCGGCCTGCTGGGGAGGAACTCAGCGCGCGCTGGGGCGGTGGCTCCTCACCCCGAGTCCGGGCGCCCGCCACCACCTGAAAAGTCTGTTTTAGAATGCCATTGGTTAGGCCTTTTACATTTGTCGTTTTAAAGGACACTCGGGACATCCAAACCAATGCACATATCCCCCCCCCCCCCCACGTTTCCTGAGGCTGCGTCTGGCCTGGAGGAACCGCCCAGTGAACACAGGTGCTCCCAGATATCACCGCCTAGTGTTCCTTGCAGAGAAGTCTTGGAGTTGAAAATTCAGGTCTGGAATGAATGCGTTCCACAGAAGCGTATGGAGAGCTACTGCATGCCCAGCACCGTTCTAGGCTGGGAGCAAAACGGTGAGACACAAACCCCAACCCGCGTGGAGACAGTGACCAGCCACAAGATGACCGCCATGTTTTTAGTGAGGTGTTCAGGTTGTGGAAGCCTCTGGAACCCTTCTCTTGCTCCCCCCACCTCCCCGCTTTTTCTTTTCAGAGAGACATCTTAGGCTTCGCATTTCTTTCTCTTAGTTCTGCATTTTGCAGCCAGAGCAAGTGGATGAATTTCTCACTCGATTCAAATTTCTAGGGTGGTCAGGTGTGTTCAGTTAAACAAAAGCCGGTTGTATAGGGTTAATGCCATTTTACGTCAGGATCCGGCAGGGGCTCCACCTGTTTTCGAAAATTCTACAGTGGAAACAGCTACTAGCTCTGACCTAAATAAGAAGCAGCTCAAAATCTACAGTTTTTGAGCTGCTTCTTATTTAGTGCCCAGGGTGTAGTAAAAGTTCTCAATAAATGCCAGTCGATGGCGCTGCTGCTATTATAAGCAAAGTTAGGAGAGCCTGGGGCAGCCGACACCCAAAATAGACACCTGGACACACGATGGATGTCACATATTTTAATAGTCGTGCCAGGCACGTTGTTAGATGCAGGGACACAGCATGGAGGAATCGGTGGAGGTTGCTGCCCTCAAGTTTCCTGAGCTTGAAGGGGTTTAGAATATGCCACAGTGGCATAAAAATTACTTTAAGCAGAAGGCATTTGAATTCCTGAAATCTGGCTGGGTGTGGTGGCTCAAACCTGTAATCCCAGCACTTGGGGAGGCCGAGGCAGGCGGATCACCTGAGGTCAGGATTTCAAGACCAGCCTGACCAACATGATGAAACCCCCAATCTACTAAAAATACAAAAATTAGCCGGGCGTGGGGGCGGACGCCTGTAACCCCAGCTACTCAAGAGGCTGAGGCAGGAGAACCGCATGAATCCAGGCGGTGGAAGTTGCAGTGAGCCAAGATCGTGCCACTGCACTCCAGCCTGGGTGACAGAGTGAGACTCTGTCTCAAAAAAAAAAAAAAAAAAAATCCTGAAATCTCTTATCTGCTGAAAAGCAGAGCTTCCCAAGATCTCAAAAGAAGTCAATTGTCAGGCCAGGAACAGTAGTTCCCGCCTGCAATCCTAGCACTTTGGGAGGCCTAGGCAGGTGGATCACCTGAGGTCAGGAGTTTAAGACCAGCCTGGCCAACATGGCGAATCCCCGTCTCTACTAAAAATGCAAAAATCAGCTGGGCGTGGTGGCGCGTGCTGGTTATCCCAGCTACTCCAGAGGCTGAGGTGGGAGGATCACCTGAGCCCGGGAGGTGGAGGTTGTAATGAGCCAAGATCCTGCCACTGCACTCCATCCTGGGTGACAGAGTGAGATCTTATCTCAATAATAGTAATAATAGCAATAATAATAAAATTGTGGTAAGATACCCATAATATAAAATTCACCATTAAAAAATAACACAGAAGGCCGGGCGCAGTGGCTCAAGCCTGTAATCCCAGCACTTTGGGAGG
>NC_045439.1:4234922-4247636 GCF_002776525.5 Piliocolobus tephrosceles | reverse complement strand
CAAAAAAAAAAAAAAAAAAAAAAAAAAAAAAAAAAAAAATACACAGAAGAGAGTAACGTGAATGCAATGTATTGATGAGGATGATCGTGATCTTCCGGAACCTTCTCTGACACCACCCAGGCCCCCAGCCTTACTTTACTGGCTTCAGCACTCATCATACTGCGCTGCAAATGCTAGTTTCCTTCTCCTGGGCACCTAGACTGTATACCCCCCCGGGGCGGAAACAGCGATTTACCCACCAGGTGCTTAATAAGGGTTTGTTGACCAGTGAACCTCCTGCTCTCCCTGGGGAGAGGAGCTCGGACTTGTGTACACACCTGCAGCTACAAGATTCGGAGGGCGCACAGAGCCTCAACCGTAAGGAGAGGCGATCAGGCTGAGGAAGATGGGGCAGGCAATGGAGCCAGATGGATGGGGGGGGGGGGCTCATTCATTCGTTCACTCATTCGTTTATTCATATTTATTCATCCATCATTCATGACCTGAGCGTGTATTGTGTTCTGGGCAGGACCTGTGCTGGGCACCGACTGAGTAATACATCATCTCTCCCTTCAAGGTGCACCCAATCTGGGTGGGTGGGTAGAGAGAAGCTAGGGTGACAAGGCAAAAATTTGGGGGTTGGGAAACACTCTCGTTAACAATTCAAACTGTGGTCCCCTCTCAGATCTATAAATCCGAACGTTTGGGAGTGGGCACAGGACTCTGCATCTCCAGACAGGTTCCTCCGCTGATTCGGATGCACGATTACGTCAGAACACTTGGATAGTGTGGTAACTTTTGGGCCAGGGGCTCTGGAACCCCGAAGACTGGAGATCCGGGACAGCTCTCGGAGAAGGTGAGTGTTCTCCGAGAACATCCGTGGCAGGCAATAAGGAAAATAACGGGGGTCCGCTCTGCTGATCAGCCCTAGGAGCCGCGGCGTTGTTGGCTGGGGCGGGGCACTCCACGACCTTCCCGGCCAGACACGGTCGCCTTCCGAGGTGTCTTGGCCTGCGAGGCACTCGTAGTCCGCCCCTCTCCCCGGTGACGCACATTGTAGACGCCGTCGCTTAGCGACCCGTGTTCGAGTCCCCGCCTCGGCCGCCATGGCGGATGCGGAGCCGGAGGCTGGGGGCGGCAGCGAGGATGGTGGCGGCGGCGGCGGCCCGGCTCCTCCGGGCCAGAGCGGCAGTGTAGCACGTGTGGCCCCGCTGGGCCCCGAGCAGCTGCGGCGGGTCCTGGAGCAGGTGACGAAGGCACAGCCGCCGCCGCCACTGCCCCCCTTCGCGCTGCAGGACGCGGCGCGGCGGCTGCGGGACGCGGCCCAGCAGGCCGCCCTGCAGCGGGGCCCGGGCGCCGAGCCCCCTCGCCCGCCGCGCCTGCTCCCCCCCCAGGTGAGGCGTCGGAGGGACGTGGGGAAACTGAGGCCCGAAGGGTGACGAGGCCCCGCGGCGGGGCTAGCTGCTCGTCCGGGAAGGCCAGTATCGGCCCGGGTTAAGACTCAGGGCGTCCCCAGGCTGAGCTTCTTAGGAACGGCGTTCGGCCCCTACCTGTCACCACCCTGGCATTTTCACCCCAGGAACCTCACTCTAGGAGCGGTGGCTCACGCTGGGCCCTGTGCCTGGAACGCCCTCGTGCCTTCTCTGCCTTCACAGCCCTGCTGGGGCCTTTCGCGTGCTGCCTAGCTCTTCTTACAGGCCTTTGACCGCTCGTTAAGCCTTTGTGGAGCACTTAGAGACCGTGTTCCCAGCACTCCCCACTATGTGCAGGAGGTGAAGGCTTGAACACACTTGAACGAACATAAGGCAGGTTCTGGGATCGATGGGGGCTGCTTTAGAGTGGGTGGTCCCTTAGGCCAGACACTGGAGCTGAAACATGAATGAATTAAAAGGAACCAACTTAGCTTTTCAGGTGTAAGGTGCCGAAGCCCAGGCTTGGAACAAAGTTCAGCACGATACACTAGTTCGCTGCAGGACTTACCATCCTGGGTGATAGTACCCAGCACAGTGGCTGATACACACTTAATGTTTGGAATATGTGAAAGCACTCTATACTACGAAACATCCTTTCCCATTGGGTTTATTTCCTGGGCCACACACCTTTTGGTTGCTAGGGGAGTGATAACTGGAACAGGGTCGCCCGACTCCGGAGGGTGTAGTATAGCGCCTGAAGCCAGAGGGGCCTACATGGCATCTGTAAAATTCCATCCCATTTCAGCACCGGGGTCTCACCCCAAAATTGCCAAAAGAAGAGAGCTTTTTCCACTAGAAGAAACGGGTTAGAGAATAGAATCAGGAACCTTTGCTCTTGAGTTTTTTTGACTAATGTTAGCTGCTTGGGGTTTTGTCCAGTTAATCATCAAGACTGGAGAATTGTCTTGCAAAGGTTTAGGAAGACGAGTGTGATTCTGCCCAGATGCCACACTATCGCTATGTAGAGGTGTGACCTTGGGTAACTCAACCTTTTTGGACTTCGGTCTGGGTCAGAAGGCTTTAAGACGCCTTCCGGGGGCAGCCATCTGCAAAGCCTCTGCTCTGCAACGGGCACTGTGCTGGGCTGCTTAGTTTTCAGCAGGGTTTTTGTACCGGCATTTTGCAGGTGGGAAACAAGCTCAGGGTGGTTGCGTGGCTTTGCTCAAGGTCCCTCAGGTGTGGCTGCTCTCCTGAGCCCCTGTACTCCTCACCATACCCTGCTGAATATGGCCACAGCTTTTTGGGTTTCGAATCCAAAAATGACATATTTTTCATAAAGTAAGAGCAAACTTAGTCAAGGTTAGGTAGCATGATGGGATTGTATTTTGTAGCTAATCTAATGGAGACGATATAAATTCTACCTGCAATAATGTACCTTTGCAGCACATTCTGCTAATATTCTTTCAGCCCCAGCTGTGTCATGGAGGCCACAAAGGCAAACTGGATGTATACTTTGCCCTTCGGTAGTTTATGAACTAACAGGAGATAAAACAAGACCCATAGCCGGGCACAGTGACTCACGCCTGTAATCCCAGCACTTTGGGAGGCCCAGACTGGCAGATCACAGGTCAGGAGTTCAAGACTAGCCTGGCCAATATGGTGAAACCCTGTCTCTACTAAAAATACAAAAATTAGCTGGGCGTGGTGGTGGGCGCCTGTAATCCCAGCTCGGGAGGCTGAGGCAGGAGAATCACTTGAATCCAGGGGGTGGAGGTTGCAGTGTGAGCCGAAATTGCGCCACTGCACTCCAGCCTGGGCGACAGAGTGAGACTCCTTCTCAAAAAAAAAAAAAAAAAAAAAACCCAGATAACTTCTAATCAAGGCCAGAAAGCTAAAGATAGTGAAAAGAACTAAAAGTATTTAGAGAAAGGGAGATTGTTCCTGGCTGAGGAGATCAGAAGCAGCTTTGTTGAAGAGGTGGTATCTGAACTAGATTTGAAAGGGTGAGTCTGGGTTGAAAATGCAGAAGGGGAGAGGCAGGTTCTGCAGTGGGTGGTGGGGTACATTTCAACAACCACTGCAGAAGGCCCAGTGTTTGCTGTGGGGGATGGTGTGGATCAGAAGCACAGACCAGTGGACACACTTGGGTCAGATCGAGGCCCCTGTCTCTCCCGACCCTCCCTCTTTCCACCCCATGGAAATTTCCAGTGCCATCCAGCATGCCGTGCCCCTTTTCATGCATCCGTGCATTTACACATGGATGTATGCCCTTTTTCACCTGGCAAAAATTCCCAGGCTTCAAAGTGCCCCTCAGACATCACTGCTTCCGGGCAGCCCACCACCTCTGGGCCGTTTCTGCCTCTTTATTGCACCTGTTGTACCGCGATGACGTTTTTCCTGTCTGCCTCACCTGTCTGCCTTCCTTAGGGAACCTTGTCTGCCTTCAGAATAGTCAGTGGAGCTTTTGAAAGGGCAGATCTTGGGGCCCCACCCCAGGAGATCCGATTCAGCAGGTCTGCGGGGACTGAGGCATGGCAGGGGAAACCGCCCACCATCTCAAGGGTGAGGCTACGACTTGGCTAGTGTGTATGTATTCTACCCAGAAATACTTAGTCAATGTTAGCTGAGTTAACTAAACATAACAAAGTATAAGCATAATAGCCACAGGGTAAGCCAGTCAGGACAGAGGACAAATACATTCGTAGTCTGGTTTTGCCACTGTGGTTATCCGAAAACAGTAGGGTTTAGTGTATTTTTATATATGTATTCTGTTTTTGTTTTGGGGTTTTGTTGAAACAGGGTCTTTCTTTCTCACCCAGGCTGGACTGATCTCGGCTCACTACAGCCTGGAACTCCCAGGCTCAAATGATCCTCCCACCTCAGCATTCTGAGTAGCTGGGGCTACGGGTATGCACCATCATGCCTGGCTAATTTAGAAATGTTTTGTAGAGACAGGGTCTCACTATGTTGTCCAGGCTGGCCTTGAACTCCTGGCCTCAAGCAATCCTCCCACCTCAGCATCTCAAAGCACTGGGATCACAGGTGTGACTGGCAGTAACATGAAAGAGATGGGGTTCTTGAAGGATATGCACAGTCAATCTCGTCATTTGATTCACAAGTAGCCCAGGAGTTGAGGACTCCCAGGGCTATGGTGCCAGCTCTGTACAATTCTTCATACAAAGTGTTGGTCGATCTCTGCTATTTGTACTAGAATAACAAGAGACAGATGAGAGACACACTCCAGCTTGATCTCAGTGAGGATTTTTATTCTGTCCTGTGTGACATTTTTGGTGATGCTCCACTGTTTGAGGGTCACACCAGAAGGTTCAGTCCAAAGAGGGCCACTTGGTGATCCCAAATAAGTGATTCTCAACCGAGGGCAGTTTTGCCCCACAGGGGGCACTTGGCAATGTCTTAATTGTCAGGACTCGGGATCACTGCTGGCATCTAGTGGGTAGAGGCAGAGATGCTGCTGGGCATCCTCCAGCCATCCATGTCAAAGGATTATGTTCTGAAATGTTGATTGGGAAATCGTGCTCTGGATGATGAGGTTTGCCTCTTTTTCTCCCTGGAGGAAAATGCTTGTTATTTCTGCTCTGTGAGGGCGGGAGGCTTCTTTCTTTTGCTTCCCCGTCCTTCTCCCCTAAGCTGTATGACAGCTGTTTCCCTGACACCTGGAACAGTGTTTCTGGCACGCGGTCAGTGCTCAATCAATATTTGTGGGATGTTATTGAAGGTAGTTCTCCCCTTTTGTAGGTGTTTTGCTATTATAGAGAATGCTGCTTTGAACTTTGTAGAGCAGAACATCTTTGTGGCCACCTGACTTTTTTTATACAATCCAGGAAATGGAATTACTGGATCAAAAAGCACGCGTATTTGAAATTTTGTTAGATATATTTGTAAAAAGTTATTGAAGATACTCAGCCCTACGCCTAGGTGCATGCCCCCAGAGAAACTCACGCATGTACCCACATACATCGTGAGGATTCAGAGCAGACCTTAGGAACAGAAGGCTGGAAACCACCTGTCCATCAACAGGAGACTGGTGTACTCATACTGCAGAGAAAATGAACCCCTGAGACCTACCCATGTTAATGTGGATAAAATTCACAAAGCAAAAATGAAGAAACCTAGAAAAGGCCTTTGAAGTTGCAGGAGATGATAGCATTTATATAAAGTTGAAAAACATTTCAGAGCTGAACTATATATTTTTAGAAATATCTGCATATGCCATATACATTTTTAAAAAGCATAAGAATGCTAAACATGGGAGGCCGAGGCGGGTGGATCATGAGATCAGGAGATTGAGACCATCCTGGCTAACATGGTGAAACCCCATCTCTACTAAAAATATAAAAAATTAGCCGGGCATGGTGGCGGGCGCTTGTAATCCCAGCTACTCGGGAGGCTGAGGCAGGAGAATGGCGTGAACCCAGGAGGCGGAGCTTGCAGTGACCCGAGATCGCGCCACTGCACTCCAGCCTGGGCGACAGAGTGAGACTCCATCTCAAAAACAAACAAACAAAAAAAGAATGCTGAACAGCACATTCAGGACAGGGTGAAGAAACGGGCATGCAGGTTGGGCAATAGGAAGCTGGGTAACATTGTTCCTTAGGGCTTTTTTGTGGCTTCCAGAATTTCATTAAAAACTTTTTAAAAAACATGGGCCCACATTATGAATTACATCTGCTTTTAGAGTACTAAAAACTCCAAAAACACATGGGTAATGCTGGGCACGGTGGCTCACACCTGTAATTCCAGCACTTTGGGAGGCCGAGGTGGGCAGATCATGAGGTCAGGAGTACGAGACCACCCTGACCAACATGGTGAAACCCCATCTCTACTAAAAATAAAAAAATTAACTAGGCATGGTGGTGGGTGCCTGTAATCCCAGCTACTCAGGAGGCTGAGGCAGGAGAATCGCTTGAACCTGGGATCTGGAGGTTGCACTGAGCCAGGATAGCGCCACTACACTCCAGCCTGGACAACAGAGCGAGACTCCATCTTAAAAAAAAAAAAAAAAAGCTGGCATGGTGGCACATACCTGTGATCCCAGCTATTCAGTAGGCTGAGGCAGGAGAATCATTTGAACCTGGGAGGTGGAGGTTGCAGTGGCACTCCAGCCTGGGTGACAGAACAAGACTCCATCTCAAAAAAAAAAAAAAAAAAAAAACAAAGAACTGGCCAGGTGTGGTGGCTCACGCCTGTAATCCCAGCACTTTGGGAGGCTGAGGCAGGTGGATCGCCAGAGGTCAGGAGTTCGAGACCAGCCTGAATGATGAAACCCCATCTCTACTAAAAATACAAAAATTAGCCGGGGTGTGGTGGCATGCACCTGTAGTCCCAGATACTTGGGAGACTGAGGCAGGAAAATCACTTGAACTCGGGAGGTGGAGGTTGCAGTGAGCCGAGATTGTGCTGTTCCACTCTAGCCTGGGCAACAGAGCGAGAGTCGATCTCAAAAAAAACCCCACATAGGTAGAACTGTTAAGAAGGCTTTTATTATCTCTTAATTGGTCATGAAATCAACTTAGTGGATTATGACTAGTATTTTTTAAAAAGTGATGTAGAATAGGGTTAGGTGTGGTGGCTCACACCTATAATCCTGTAATCCCACCACTTTGGGAGGCCAAAGCAGGTGGATCAATCACTTGACGTCAGGAGTTTGAGACCAACCGGCCAACGTGGTGAAACCCATCTCTACCAAAAAATTCAAAAATTAGCCGGGTGTGGTGGCAGCTACTCAGGATGCTGAGATGGGAGAATTACTCAAACCAGGAGGCAGAAGTTACAGTGAGCCGAGATCGCGCTACTGCGCTCTAGCCTGGGTGACAGAGTGAGACCCTGATCTCGTAAAAGAAAAAAAAAAGTGATGTAGAATAGATACAATCAGTGGGCATTTATATAGGAATGGTAACTAGTTCCATCAACTTTTTATTTATGTATGTAGATATTTATATACACGTGTACTGGGTCATAATGTAAAGTGTATCATAGTGATCTCTGTTTTTGTTTTTTGAGATGGAGGCTCACTCTGTTGCCCAGGCTGGAGTGCAGTGGTGCAATCTCAGCTCACTGTAACCTCCTCCTCCCGGGTTCAAGCGATTCTCATGCCTCAGCCCGCCGAGTAGCTGGGATTACAGGCGTGCATCAACACGCCCAGCTAATTTTTGTATTTTTAGTAGAGATGGAGTTTCACCATGTTGGCCAGGTTGGTCTCAAACCCCTGACCTCAAGTAATCAGCCTGCCTCAGCCTCCCAAAGTGCTGGGATTACAGGTTGAGCCACCAAGTCCAACTTATATCACTGTGGTCTCTGGTCAGAAAGGTCTGGAAAACACCACCTTAGTACAAACACATTACATCAATTTTTATATGTAAGATATGATTTAGAAAAAATGTCAATAATGGGTTTATGACGAGAGTGAAATTGCAGACATGTGGATAAGCTCAATGCTTCTTTTCTCTTTCTTGTCTTTCTGTACATAAGCAACTAGAAGCCATTTGTGTCAAGGTAACATCTGGAGAAATGAAAGGTCAGGAAAAGCCAATGCCCTTACCAGCCACAATCCAGCCCCAAACTGCAAGACAGAGCCAGCCACCCCAGGGGAATTCCTGCCTCGTGGGACTCCACATCACCAGCCCTCAGCTGCTCAGGGTACAGCCACTTGTGAGAACCGAGCCACAGTCGTGCTTCCTAAGTGACTTGCGCCAACCTCCTGCTCAGGTGTTTGTACAGAGACCACTGCCAGCCCTCCAGGTGGTCCCTGCAAAGAAAGTCCCAGCCCCCAAGACTCCAAATGAACAGGGCTCAGTGTTGACTCCTTTGTCTGCCTCCAACCCACTGGCAGTAACGTCTCTTTCATCCAGTTCAGCACATCCATTTGTTTCCAACTTGCATACAAAACATACTGAGAAACTGAAAAAATCGTTAAAAGTAAAGACACGTTCTGGACGGGTATCTCGACCTCCCAAATATAAAGCTAAAGATTATAAGTTCATAAAAACAGAGGATTTGGCGGATAGTCATCTGTCAGATTCTGATGATTATTCAGAACTCTGTGTGGAAGAAGAAGAAGATCAGAGGGAGAGCCACACGCTCTTTGACTTATCCAGCTGCTCCCTGAGGCCCAAAAGCTTTAAGTGTCAGACTTGTGAAAAGTCATATATAGGAAAGGGGGGACTGGCCCGACATTTTAAACTTAATCCAGGCCATGGCCAGGTGGATCCTGAGATGGTGCTGTCTGACAAAGCCAATGGAAGCACCCTCCAGGGGTGCATGGAGGAAAGGACGCTCAGCCTGACCTCCCCGGGGCTGTCCATGCCAGCGGCTCCGTGCGAGGGAGGGGCCCGCTCCTGCTTGGTGACAGAGTCAGCACATGGTGGCCTACAGGTAATATTTCTGTCTGGGTATGTGTCTTTTTATTTAGCCATTCTCAGACTGCTATAAAGAAACACCTGAGACCGGGTATTTTATAAACCAAAGAGGTTTAGTTGGCTCACGGTTCCAGACTGTACAGGAAGCATGGTGCTGGCATCTGCTCGGCTTCTGGGGAGGCCTCGGGAAACAGATTCAGGGTGAAGGCAGAGTGGGAGCAGGCACCTTATGTGGCCACAGCAGGAACAAGGAGCAGGGGGAGGTGTCACACACTCATTTATTTTTTGGAGACGGGTGCTGGCTCTGTAATCCAGGCTGGAGCACAGTGGCCTGATCTTGGCTCACTGCAACCTCTGCCTCCCCAGTTCAAGTGATTCTCCTGCCTCAGCCTCCCAAGTAGCTGGGATTACAGGCACCCACCACCACACCTGGCTAATTTTTGTATTTTTGGTAGAGACGAGGTTTCACCATGTTGGCCAGTCTGGTCTTGAACTCCTGACCCCAGGTGATCCACCTGCCTCGGCCTCCCAAAGTGCTGGGATTACAGGTGTGAGCCGCCACGCCGAGCCAGCACACACTTTTAAACAACCAAATATCATGAGAACTCACTGTCATGAGAGCAGTGCCAAGGGGATGTTGCTGAACCAGCCATGAAGGTTCTGCCCCCATGATCCAGCAGCCACCTCCCACCAGGCCCCACCTCTATCGTTGGGGATTACACTTCAACATGAGATTTGGTGGGGACACAGGTTCAAACCAAATCAGTCCCAGTTCCTGCCCCTGCTGCTCATCATCCATACACTGACCTTTACGGTGTCCGATGGGGACTCAGGCGAAGGCTCAGGCAGGACCAGAATCATTCTAGTGGAGGATCTGAGACCCCCACGTTGTCTGCACTGCTGCCCAACAGGCCAGGAGATGTGTGTCTTCTGTGTATCGGCATGATTTCGTGAGCACATCTGACGGGAATGCATCCGTCAGCTCTTTAGGTCTGGTCAGTAAAACCAATGGCAGTGCACTCGTGGCTGACGCTGCCATGACAGAGGGTGTTGTTGAGAAAAGGAGTCCCCAGGGGTGCTTCTGGACTGTCAACAGCCCCTGGCTGCTTAGCGTGTCCTCTCCCCCTTCTGCGCCTTCTGAAACTCCTGATAAAGCAGGTGTGAGTCGCTATGAGTTTGCATTATCACATCACAAAATTTTTTTCTAAAATATTTTATTGGGCTGGGTGCAGTGGCTCACGCCTGTAATCCCAGCACTTTGGGAGGCCGGCCAACATGGTGAAACCAGCCTGGCCAACATGGTGAAACTCCATCTCTGTTAAAAATACAAAATTAGCCAGGTGTGGTAGCACATGCCTGTAGTCCCAACTACTTGAGAGGCTGAGGCAGGAGAATCACTTGAACTTGGGAGGCGGAGGTTGCAGTGAGCCGAGATGGCACCATTGCACTCCAGCCTGGGCAACAACAGCAAGACTCCATCTCAAAAAAAAAAAAAAAAATATATATATATATATATATACACACACACACACACATATACATACATACATATATATACACACACACACACATATATATAGTAAAATACACGTAGCATGACATTTACCATCTTAACCATATTTAAGTGTATGGTTCAAGGGTATTAAATACATTCACAGTGTTGTGCAACCATCACCCCCACACATCTCCAGAACTCTTCATCTTCTAAAACTAAAACTCCGAGCTTCACATTGGGCAAGTGAAAAAGAAACAAAAAACTAAAACTCTGTCCCTGTAAACACCAACTCTCCATTCCCCTTTCCCCCAACCCCGGCAGCCACTATTCTACTTTCTGTCTTCTATGATTTTGACTACTCTAATTTCCTTATAGAAGTGGAGTCACAGGCTGTTTGTCTTTCTGTGGCTGGCTTATTTCACTTAGCACAATATCCAAGGCTCATGTTGTAGCCAATGTCAGAATGTCCTTCCTCTGTAAGACTGAGTAATATCTTACTGTGTGTACATACCACATGTTGCTTACTCATCTGTCAGTGGACACTTGGGTTGCTTTTACCTTCTGGCTTTTGTGAATGATGCTGCTATGAACACGGGTGTTCAATTACATCTTGAGACCCTGCTTTCTATTTTTTTTCTTTTTTGAGACGGAGAATCGCTCTGTCACCAAGCTGGAGTGCAATGGCATGATCTCAGTTCACTGCAACCTCTGCCTCTCGGGTTCAAGCTGTTCTCCTGCCTCAGCCTCCCGAGTAGCTGGGACTACAGGTGCCCGCCACCACGCCCAGCTAAGTTTTTGTATTTTTAGTAGAGATGGGGTTTCACCATGTTAGCCAGGATGGTCTCAATCTCTTGACCTTGTGATCCACCTGCCTTAGCTGCCCAAAGTGCTAAGATTACAGGCATGAGCCACCACGCCCAGCCCAGTTTCTTTGGGTATATATCCAGAGGTGGAATTACTAGATTTTAAGTGGAATTATTTTATTTTATTTTCAAATTGTTCATTGTGTTTAGAAATGCAGCTGATTTTGTGTATTTGCTTTTTTTTTTTTTTCAGTTTGGCTCTGTTGCCCAGGCTGGAGTGCAGTGGTGTGATCTCAGCTCACTGCAACCTCCGCCCCCTGGTTGCAAGCAATTCTCCTAACTCAGCCTTTCTAGTAGCTGGAATTACAGGCATGTGCTACCATACCTGGTTAATTTTTGTACTTTTAATGGAGACGAGGTTTCACCATATTGGCCAGGCTGGTGTCCAATTTCTGGCCTCAACTGATCTACCCACCTCAGCCTCCCAAAATGCTGGGATTATAGGCATGAGCCACTGCACCCAGCCTCATTTATTAATTCTAATTGTGTGTGTGGATGTGTGTGTAATCTTTAGGCATTTCTACATATAAGATCATATCTGCAAATAGAGATAATTCTACTTCTTTCTTTCCTTTTTTTTCTTTTTTTTTTTTGAGGTGAAGTTTTGCTCTGTCACCCAGGCTGGAGTGCAATGGCGCAGTATCAGCTTACCGCAACCTCCACCTCCTGGGTTCACGTGATTCTCCTGCCTCAGCCTCCCGAGTAGCTGGGATTACAGGTGCCCACCACCATGCCCAGCAAATTTTGTATTTTTAGTAGAGACGTGGGTTTCACCATGTTGGCCAGGCTGGTCTTGAACTCCTTACCTCAGGTGATCGGCCTGCCTCGGCCTCCCAAAGTGCTGGGATTACAGGCATGAGCTACCGTTTTATTTCTTTTTCTTGTCTAAGTGTGCTGGCTAGAACTTCTAGCACTGTGTTGAACAGAAGTAATGAATGCAGGCATCCTTGCCTTGTTCCTGCTTTGAGAAGAAAAGTTTTCAGTTTTTCACCATTGAGCATGATGTGGGTTTTTCATATATGGCTTTTATTATGTTGAGGTAGTTTCTTCTATTCCTGGTTTGTTGAGTGTTTTTATCATGAAAGGGTGTTGAATTTTGTCCATGCTTTTTCTGCATCAACTGAGATTATCATATTTTTTTCCTTCCTTCTGTTAATATGGTATATTACACTGATCAGCTTTCATATATTGAACCATCTTTGCTTTCTAGGGGTAAATCCCACTTGGTCACAGCATACAATCCTGTTAATAAGCTGCTGATTTTGATTTGCTAGTATTTGTTTTTCTGCATCAGTGCTCATGAGAGATATTGGCCTGTAGTTTCCTTTTTTGTGGCTTCGTCTGGCTTTGGTTTCAGAGAAATGCTGGCCTCATAGAATGAGTGAGGGAATGTTCTCTCCTCTTTAATTTTTGGAAATGTTTAAATAAAGGATTAGTGTTCATTCTTTAAATGTTTGATAGAAGTTGCCAGTGAAGCCGTCAGGTCCAGGAATTTTCTTTGTTGGGAGATTTTTGATTCAATCTCCTCACTACTTTTATGTCTATTCATATTTTCTTTTTCTTTTTTTTTTTTTTTTTTTTTTTTTTTT
>NC_045439.1:4225892-4234822 GCF_002776525.5 Piliocolobus tephrosceles | reverse complement strand
ATGGAGTCTCACTCTGTCACCCAGGCTGGAGTGCAATGGCATGATCTGGCTCACTGCAACCTCCAAGCGATTCAAGCGATTCTCCTGCCTCAGCCTCCCGAGTAGCAGGAATTACAGGCATGCACCACCATGCCCAGCTAATTTTTTTGTGTGTATTTTTAGTAGAGATGGGGTTTTACCATGACGGCCAAGCTGGTTTTGAACTCCTGACCTCAAGTGATCTGCCTGCCTCGGTCTCCCAAAGTGCTAGGATTACAGGTGTGAGCCACTGCGCCTGGCCTCAGATTTTCTACTTCTTTGTGATTTAGTTTTGGCAGGTTTTGTGTATGTAGGAATTTGTCCATTTCATTTAGGTTATTCATGTTGTACAGTAGTTTGTAGTATTTAGTATTCTATTATAATTCTCTCTTTTTATTATTTTTTATTTATTTATTTTTTGAGGCGGAGTTTTGCTCTTGTTGCCCAGGCTGGAGTGCAATGGCATGATCTCGGCTCACTGCAATCTCTGCCTCCCAGGTTCAAGGGATTCTCTTGCCTCAGCCTCCCTAGTAGCTGAGATTACAGGCACCTGCCACCATGCCAAGCTAATTTTTGTATTTTTAGTAGAAACGGGGTTTCACTATGTTGGCCAGGCTAGTCTTGAACTCATGACCTCAGGCAATCCACCTGCCTCAGTTCCCCAAAGTGCTGGCATTACAGGCGTGAGCCACCGCTCTCAGCTCTTTTTTTTTTTTTTTTTTTTGAGACAGAGTCTTGCTCTGTCACCCAGGCTGGAGTGCTGTGGCCGGATCTCAGCTCACTGCAAGCTCGGCCTCCCGGGTTCACGCCATTCTCCTGCCTCAGCCTCCCGAGTAGCTGGGACTACAGGCGCCGCTACCTCGCCCGGCTAGTTTTTTTTGTAGTTTTTAGTAGAGACGGGGTTTCACCGTGTTAGCCAGGATGGTCTCGATCTCCTGACCTCCTGATCCGCCCGTCTCGGCCTCCCAAAGTGCTGGGATTACAGGCTTGAGCCACCGCGCCCGGCCTCTTTTTTTTTTTTTTTGAGATAGACTCTCACTCTGTTGCCCTGGCTAGAGTGCAGTGGTGTGATTTCAGCTCATTGCAACCTCCACCTCCTGGGTTCAAGTGATTCTTCTGCCTCAGCCTTTAGGCGTGTACCACCACACCTGGCCAATTTTTGTAATTTTAATAGAGACAGGGTTTCACCATGTTGTCCAGGCTGGTCTCAAACTCCTGACCTCAGGGGATCTACCCGCCTCGGCCTCCCAAAGTGCTGGGATAAAAGGCATGAGCCACTGGCGTGCCTGGCCTTTATTTTATTTTTCTACGTTATTATTCCTATTTTCAGAGGAGGAAATTGTCAGGGAATGAGGAAATAGGACCTGAAGACAAGGTCAGATCTAGGGTTCTCTTCAAAAGCCATGCAGATGCATGGAGACAGAAAGTAGACCGGTGGCTGCCAGGGCCTGTCGGGAGGGAGGAAGGAGGAGTGACTGCTCATGGGTCCGGTCTCTTTCTGAGCTGATGAAACTGTCCTGGAATTAGATAGTGGTGATGGTTGCACAATTTCACGAATCTATTATGGCCACTGAATTATATACTTTCAAAGGATGAATTTTATGGTATTTTAAGTCTATCCAGTAAAATAATTTAAAAGTTTTAAAAGTCATGGATAAGTAATGAATTAGGAACAAAATTCAGGTTAGGTTTTAAGATGACAGTCACATCAGAGAAGTCTTTTTTTTTTTTTTTTTTTTGAGACAGAGTTTCCCTCTTGTCGCCCAGGCTGGAGTGCAGTGGCATGATCTTGGCTCACTGCAACCTCTGCCTCCCAGGTTCAAGTGATTCTCCTGCCTTTGCCTCCCAAGTAGCTGGAATTACAGGCTTTTGCCGCCACACCCAGCTATTTTTTTGTATTTTTTAGTGGAGATGGGGTTTCACCATGTTGTCCAGGCTGGTCTTGAACTCCTGAGCTCAGGTGATCCGCTCGTCTTGGCCTCCCAAAGTGCTGGGATCACAGGCTTGAGCCACCGCCCCCGGCTCCAGGGAAGTCTTTTGTTTCATTTGGTCAACATCCCAGGGTTACAGTTTGCTACCCCAGATTTAGAGGCTAGCTAATATTTAAAAAAAATTTTTTTTTAATTTCCTCTGTCATAGTGTTGCAACCATGGTTCACTGCTGCTTCAATCTCCAGGGCTCAAAATTCTGGGCTCAAGGAGTCCTCCCACTTCAGCCTCCCAAGTAGCTGGGATTGCAGAACACACCACCAGGCCTGGCTAGTTTTTGTATGTTTGTAGAGACAGGGTTTTACCATGTTGTAGAGGCTGGTCTCAAACTTCTGGGCTCAAGCAGTCTTCTTGCCTCGGCCTCTCAAAGTGCTGGGATTACAGGCATGAGCCACTGTGCCTGGCCAATGTTTTCTTAACTTAATTTTTTTTTGTAGAGATGGAGTCTCACTATATTGCCCAGGCTGGCCTCCAACTTGTGGGCTCAAGTGATCCTCCTGCCTTGGCCTCCCAAAGTGCTGGGATTACAGGGGTAAGCCAGTGCACCCAGCCTGCCTAGCTAATATTGATCCTGTGTCCAACAGGGATTTTGTTGGGAACATTTAAGATGCATTGATTATAGTTAATATTTCTTGATTATGTGAAGAAGAAATAATTTAGCAAGTTCATTGCTTTTGACTTGACATTTTTCTGCTTTAAGGCTTTCATGGCAGGAAAGGAGGGAGTGCAGCAAGAGTTGAAAAACTACCTATTTGGTACTATGTTCACTACTTGGGCAACTGGATCATTAGAAGCCCAGACCTCAGCATGATACAGTATACCCATGTAACACACCTGCACATGCACCTCCAAATCCAAAATTTAAACAAACAGGTTTTTTTTTTTTTTTTGAGACGGAGTCTCGCTCTGTCGCCCAGGCTGGAGTGCAGTGGCCGGATCTCAGCTCACTGCAAGCTCCGCCTCCCGGGTTTACGCCATTCTCCTGCCTCAGCCTCCTGAGTAGCTGGGACTATAGGCGCCCGCCACCTCGCCTGGCTAGTTTTTTGTATTTTTTAGTAGAGACGGGGTTTCACCATGTTAGCCAGGATGGTCTCGATCTCCTAACCTCGTGATCCACCTGTCTCGGCCTCCCAAAGTGCTGGGATTACAGGCTTGAGCCACCGCGCCCGGCCTTTTTCTTTTTTTTTTTTGAGACAGAGTTTTTTACTCTGTCGCCCAGGTTGGAGTGCAGGGGTGCGATCTCGGCTCACTGCAGCCTCTGCCTCCTGGGTTCAAGTGATTATCCTGCTTCAGCCTCCCAAGTAGCCAGGACTACAGGCACACGCCACCATGCCTGGCTAATTTTTTGTATTTTTAGTAGAGATGGAGTTTCACCATGCTGGCCAGGTTAGTCTCAAACTCCTAACCTCAAATGATCCATCCGCCTCAGACTCCCAAAGTGCTGGGATTTCAGGCGTGAGCCACTGCACCCAGCCACTAAAAGGTTTTTATGGGGTATATAAAGCATGCTTGTTTTATTTTGTTTTTGGGTGTGCAACACTGTCTAGAATGGTCAGTCTGTAGACATTGAAGAGACATTGCCATCTGAACCGGAAAATGGAGCTCTTTTGGGATCAGAGAGATACCAAGGACCTAGAAGAGTTGTATGCTCAGAGGCCCCTGCAGAGTCCCGCACAGCCGTCCTCCAGCAGAGAAGAGCCGCTCAGCTGCCTGGTGGCCCTGCTGCGGCAGGGGAGCAGAGGGCGTCGCCAAGCAAAGCCAGGCTCAAGGAGGTACCTCACTCTTACAACCCTGGGCTTGAAAACCGTGTCTTTAGCATGATATGTGGCAATTCACTATTAGTTTCTGAATCACCTAAACCGTTCACCTGAAATGTCATTGCATTAAGTGTGTGATGAAGCCAAGGGCAGTAATATCTGAACTAATTCATACTCTTACCGTTTAAAGTGACTATATGGCCTTTGGTGTAACTCAAAAACTGCTTGACTTGATAAGTTGATAATTATAACCTGCGTTTATATGGAGGCAGTTTGGAAAACAATGGAAATGGTTTTCAGAACCATTATTATTTTTTTTTTGAGATGGAGTCTTACACTGTCGCCCAGGCTGGAGTGCAGCGGTGCGATCCCAGCTCACTGCAACCTCCACCTCCCGGGTTCAAGCGATTCTCCTTCCTTAGCCTCCTGGGTAGCTTGGATTACAGGCGCCTGCCAGCCACACCTGGCTAATTTTTGTATTTTTAGTAGAAATAGGGTTTTACCATTGTTGGTCAGGCTGGTCTCAAACTCCTGACCTTGTGATCTGCCCGCCTTGGCCTCCCAAAGTGCTGGGATTACAGGCGTGAGCCACCGCGCCCGGCCTTCAGAACCATTCTTAACTTACAGATGATAATTTCTCCAGAAATGGATATTAATTTGTACATTGACTGGGTGTCCATCAATTATCAGTCCCTGTTCTAGGGATGGAGGGACAGTGTGTACCAGACAGACAGGGCCTGCTCTTGGGGAAGAAAGAGGGCAGTGAAACCAGTCACCTGACAAAACTGTCAGTTGAGGCTGGGTGCGGTGGCTCATGCCTGTAATCCCAGCACTTTGGGAGGCCAAGGCAGGCAGATCACCCGAGGTCAGGAGTTCGAGACCAGCCTGGACAACATGGTGAAAACCCTTACCTACTAAAAATACAAAAATTAGCTGGGCGTGGTGGTGGATGCCTGTAATCCCAGCCACTCAGGAGGCTGAGGCAGGAGAATCGCTTGAACCCAGGAGGCGGAGGTTGCAGCGAGCCGAGATCGTGCCACTGCACTCCGGCCTGGGCGACAAGGACGAGACTTCATCTCAAAAAAAAGAAAAAAAGAAAAGAAAAGTGTCGTTTGAACCTGAGTGTTAAGCAGAAAATGGCGGAGTTTCCTTGTCTCCTGTTGTTAAGCTCCCACAGAATTTAGGTCAGGCCACGGCAAGGTCATATCCCACATTCCCACCTTCTCCCACTTCCTGTGGAGTTGAAAGTCAGCTGGTCACTTCTTTCAAAGGGTTTTTGAAAGTCTTAATTAAACATTTTTGTCTTACAATGAAAATATTTTTCTGTAACTTTTCTGCTTGTTTTGCAAGCATCTGTGGCCCTTCCAGCCCTTTGTAGCTCCTACTCAATCTCTCGCTGTCTCCTTAAATGCCAATCTTTTTTTATTTTTATTTTTATTTTTTGAGAGAGGGTCTTGTTTTGTCACCCAGGAGTACAGTGGCTCAATCATGGCTCACTGCAGCCTCCACCTCCCAGGCTCAATTGATCTTCCTGCATCAGCCTCCTGAGTAGCTGGGCCCACAGGCGCACACCACCACACCCAGCTAATTTTTTATTTTTTTTTAGAGATAGGGTCTCATTATGTTGTCCAAGCTGGTCTTGAACTCCTAGCCTGAAGCAGTCGTCCTGGCTTGGCCTCCCAAATTGCGGGGATTACAGGTGTGAGCCACTGCGTCTGGCCTTCTAAGCACTGATCTTGTGACCTCTCCGGACCTCACAAGACTTCCTATTTCTAGGACTTCCTCAGCTTCCCCCTCAATTAATTGCTTCCCTGGGAATCTCACCATCCTCCTGGTTTCCCAGGCCTTCTTCCCTCTGCAGACTCCCACGCTTCCTGTTCAGACCTCTCTCTGGTGCCTCAGATCTCTTCACTGAAACATCTTCACCTGGCTGTCCTGTGAACCCCTCCGCCTTTCATGTCTGAGCAGAGCAGAGCCCACAGGCTGGCTTCCTGTCCACCCCTGCATTGTCAGGGGCCGCTTCGCCTACCCCAGGCTCAAGCTGGGAACCCAGAGCCATTCTTGACTTTCTCCTTCACTCACTGCTCCCCATGTCCTATGGTCGCTAAGCCTGGAGGACTGTGCCTTCCCCTCATATCCCTCCACTGCCACCCACATCCCTGTTCTTACCTGAGTCCTCATCTTTTCCTGCCTGTGCTTTGGGGGTAGTCTTGACTGCCTGCCAGGCTTCCAGGCCTGCCCCATCCTCTGCACCACCACCCGAGGCACCTTCTGAAAACCTCCCTCCACAGCTGCTTGAAGAAGGGAACCCAAACCCCTTGGCCCCTCTCAGCCTGGGCCTGGGTTGCCTGTCAGCCCCTCTGACCTGTCTGTTTCCAGCCACCGCCTCCAGCTGTGCTGTCCCCTCACCTGCGGCACAGCCTAGGTGAGTCCTGGAGGCCAGGATACACATCTTCTTATCACCGTGCCCTTATTCCAGCGCCTGTGCCCAGGACAGTGCCCAGAGCTTGTCGTGGGGAACCCAGAATGGATCATAGCACTTCATTAAGGAGCAAAAAAGTGAAATAGTTAATAAAGCAGAATGTTTAGAGTTACTTGGTGACTGAAAATTTTCGAGAACTTTCTGGTTTTTATGTTGTATGTTGCACCAACTTGTTGGCTATTGGGAAATTCTTGTGGGACATTCAAAGGCATGAAATGCTTTCCCTTGGTAGTTCCTCCAGCAGTGTGACCCGGAGGATCTGGTGGAATTGGCTCTACCTCAACTGGCTCAGGTTGTGACAGTGTATGAGTTTCTTCTGATGAAGGTGAGTACTCTTAGTGTTTCTAAATATAGCAGGATGATTAGAAGTTATTTAGAAATAATATTATTTATTACTTATTTTTCAATAGCCTGCATAGTTGTTTAATTTTATTTTTGAGGCAGGGTCTTGCTCTGTCGCCCAGCTGGAGTGCAGTGGTGCCATCATAGCTCACTGCAGCCTCAAACTGCTGGGCTCAAGCAGTCCTCCCACCTCAGCCTTCCAAGTAGCTGGGACTACAGGCACACACCATCATACCCGGCTAATTTTTAATTTATTAAAAAATTGTTTTTTGTAGAGATGGGGTCTAGCTTTCTTGCCCAGGCTGGTCTCAAACTCCTGGCCTCAGGTAATCCTCCTACCTTGGCCTCCCAAGGAGATGGGATTATAGGTGTGAGCCACCGTGCCCAGCTCATAGTCATTTTGGAAAGAGCCTGGCCATTTGGAATCGTTTTCCTTTTCCAGGACAGCTGAAGTGAGCCTGTTGGTCACACACCGTGCCTGGTGTGGGGGCTGCTGCCTGGGTAGTTGGGTGTCTCAGGCAGGTGCCCGTCCACTCCCTTGACTTTTAACTTGGTACGGGAGGAATGGAAGTGGCAGCCATCCATCCTGGGCTCTCCTGGAGCCCACTCGCCCCAGCTGGCCTCTTCTGCCTGAGGCTCTGCTCCCTCTGATCCCACTCTGAGGCTACAGCCCAGGCTGCCTATGCCCCACACTCCCTCCGGAGCTGACAGCCCAGCCGGGGCTCAGGGCCTTTCTGCCTTCCTTTCCCACCCTGTCCCAGAGCTCACCCGTGCCCTACGTGGCCCCAACCCAAGGCTTGTTTGTTTCTTGGCCTGTTCCTCCCATGCCCATCCTGGCTTCCCTACGCCATGCAGGGCACACAGTAGGTGCTCACTGGGGACTGAAGGAAGCGTACACCACTGAGTGGCTGCTGAGGGGGTAAGGAACTGAAACTTTGTTTAGATTTTCTTCTGTATTTTCCATATCAGTGCCTCGAGTTTAAACTCTTTTTTTTGGTCTTTATCTTCACTAAGGTTGGAAAAGATCATCTAGCAAAGCCTTTTTTCCCAGCTATATATAAGGAATTTGAAGAGTTGCATAAAATGGTTAAGAAAATGTGCCAAGATTACCTCAGTAGTTCTGGTCTGTGTTCCCAGGAGACCCTGGAAATAAACAATGATAAGGTAACAATCTCGCATGGTAGAAAGGGTTTTGCTCGTAGTTAGCCAAAAGAAAGAAGGGCCAGGTGCAGTGGCTTATGCTTGTAGTCCCAGCACTTTGGGAAACTGAGGCGGGTGGATCATTTGAGGTCAGAGTTCGAGACCAGCCTGGCCAACATGACAAAACTCAGTCTCTACTAAAAATACAAAAATTAGCTGGGCGTGGTGGCACATGCCTCTAATTCCAGTTATTTGGGAAGCTGAGGCACAAGAATCATTTGAACCTAGTAGGTGGAGGTTGCAGTGACCAAGTAACTCTAAACATTCTGCTTTATTAACTATTTCACTTTTTTGCTCCTTAATGAGATTGCACCATTGCACTCCAGCCTGGTTGACAGAGTGAGACTCTGTCTCCAAAAAAAACAACAACAACAACAAAAAAAAACACAAAAAACTTCACGTATGAAGGAGAATGTTTTTAGTAATAACATTTTCCTGTTCTACCTCATTTTAGTTTTTCCCATCAAGTGAATTTTTTTTTCTTTTTGTTTTTTTTTTTTTAGGAGATAGAGTCTTGCTCTGTCGCCCAGGCTAGAGTACAGTGGTGCGATCTCAGCTCACCGTAACCTCTGCCTCCCAGGTGCAAGCAATTCTCCTGCCTCTGCCTCCTGAGTAGCTGGGATTAGAGGCGCACAACACCACGTCTGGCTGATTTATTGTATTTTAGTAGAGACAGGGTTTCACCGTGTTGCCCAGGCTAGTCTGAAATTCCTGAGCTCAGGCAGTCTGCCTGCTTCGGCCTCCCAAAGTGCTAGGATTACAGGTGTGAGCCACGGCACCCGGCCCTCAATTTTTTTTTCTTAAACCAATAAATGCTGTTCCAGAAAACTCAAAAATGAAGATAAGCTAAAAGAAAATGGAAAACACGGCCGGGCGCGGTGGCTCAAGCCTGTAATCCCGGCACTTTGGGAGGCCGAGACGGGCGGATCACGAGGTCAGGAGATCGAGACCATCCTGGCTAACACCGTGAAACCCCGCCTCTACTAAAAAATACAAAAAACTAGCCGGGCGAGGTGGCGGGCGCCTGTAGTCCCGGCTACTCGGGAGGCTGAGGCAAGAGAATGGCGTGAACCCGGGAGGCGGAGCTTGCAGTGAGCTGAGATCCGGCCACTGCACTCCAGCCTGGGTGACAGAGCGAGACTC